>NC_060121.1:882242654-882547862 GCF_021461395.2 Schistocerca americana
ACTCAGTTTTTTTATTACACAGGGCAGCTAACCCTCTGACTGAACATGCTGAGCTACCATGCCGGCTGCTAAACTAACAACAGACTCGGTTTTGTTAAGCATATTTTCATACCCCTTGCTAAAACGTTTAATTTTACCCCTTCCTAAAAACGTTACTCTTAGATAATTATGTTAATTGAAATTTAATTATAACATTGTACCAAGAACAATGCGTTTTGGGTTGATCTTCAGTGTGCCACTCCCTTCAAATAGCCTATTTTCATAATACGCTCGTTACAATAATTCTTTTGCCACGAATATGATGTCTCTTATTATTTTACTGCAACGAATGACACAGTTAACTACGGGTTTTGCAGTGATTCTCAATTTGCTGGTGCTCAGAAACGGCATATATACATATTGGCTTGAAATGAAAGCCAATATGGCACCTCACAACTCTGTACTGAAGGGATACGGCGTGCGTGTGACGTAGGTCGCGTTGTGCCGCCTCATTGGTCAACGCTCAGACGCACACTCAGAATATCTGACATGCCAGATATTGCTCTGCACGTTCGGAAAGACTCCCGAGCGTGCTATTCTACGCTATGACGTCAGAAACTCGACACGCTCAACGCTCAACGTTCAGATGCACGGTCCGTGTGCCGACGGCTTAGTGTTTCTCCAGTGTCTCTGGCGGATTATGATGGAGTGATTTTAAATGTAGAATCTTCCAGCTACGGCTCTTTTCTTATCCTGTGAAGGATAGCACCAGCAAAATATCGTCTTGTACGAGGGTCACTCCAAAATAAATGCACACTATTTTTTTTAAATCCGTTTTTTGTTTTCTACACGTTTGAAAGTTTTACTGTATGTAGATCATCCTTTAGGAACAAAATTTTCATTTCACCACATAATTTCCATCCCTCTCAACTGCCTTACCACATCTTAGAACCAGCACCTATATACCCGCATGGTAAAATTCTGGACCAAGCTGTTGGAGACGCTGTTTGGCAGCGTGCACCAGGGAATCATCATCTTCAAATCTTGTTTCACGAAGAGAGTCTTTCAGTTTCCAAAAGAGATGAAAGTCACATGGAGCCAGGTCAAGTGTTCTCAGTGTTGTCCATCCGAGTTCTGTGATCGTTTCCATGGTTTTTTGACTGACATGTGGCGGTGCATTGTCATGCAACAGCAAAACATCCTCCCTTTGCCGATGTGGTCGAACATGACTCAGTCGAGCTTGAAGCTTCTTCAGTGTCGTCACCTATGCATCAGAATTTATGGTGGTTCCACTTGGCATGATGTCCACAAGAAAGAGTCCTTTGGAATCGAAAAACACCGTAGCCATAACTTTTCCAGCAGAAGGTGCAGTTTCGAATTTTTTTTTTTTTTTTTTTTTTTCCTTGGGTGAATTTGCATGATGCCACTCCACTGATTGCCTCTTCGTCTCTGGTGAAAAAGGAGCCATGTTTCATCACCTGTCACAATTCTTCCAAGAAATTCGTCTCCACCATTCTCGTAATGTTCCAAAAGTTCACTGCATACCGTGTTTCTTGTTTCCTTGTGAGCCACTGTCAACATCCTGGGAACCCACGTGGCAAAAACCTTTTTTAACGCCAACACTTTCAGTATTCTGCAAACACTTCCTTCCTCTATCCCAGCGTAGCGTGACAATTCGTTCACTGTGATGCGTCTGTCAGCAGTCACCAATTCGTTAACTCTCTGCACAAATTTTCTGGAGTGTGTGCAGTACGAGGCCTGCCGCTATGAGGACAATCCTCAATATTTCCGTGCCCGCTTTCATCACGTTACCTGCTTGCCCACTAACTGTACTGCGATCTGCAGCAGCATCTCCAACACCTTTTTCAACCTCTTGTGGATGTTTCCCACTGTCTCGTTTTCATAGCACAGTAATTCTATGACAGCACGTTGCTTCTGACGAACGTCAATTGTAGCAGCCATCTTGAAGCCATGCTGTGACGGCGCCACTCACGGGGACAGGTTGAACTAAGTTTGAAAACAAGCGGGAAGGATGTGTCTACACACTGTAAAACTTTCACACATGCAGAATGAAATTTATATTTTTACAAAAATGGTGTGCATTTCTTTTGGAGTGATCCTCGCAAAACAGAAAAAGAAAAAGAGAGAGAGAGAAAGGATATGCAATGGTATTTCAGTCATTACAGTATCGAGTCAGAGTTACAAAGAACTTGGCAGTATGGGCCGACTTACGAGTATGACGTTGTAGCCCCCTCTGCCCTGAACGAAAACAGTGATTCGGTTTGGAAAGGCGTCCTAAAGCCGTTTTATCCTCTCCTGAGACAAACTAGCCCACAACTGCTGTAACTGGATACTGGTGCTGAGAGACCTGACGTTCGAAATGGTCCTACATGCATTCTGTCTGTGACAAATTTTGGTGGTCTTGTTGGGGTAGCTCAGTAGATATGTGCCGTGTGTGTATGAGCATTGTCCTTTTGAAAACTGGCACTGCGATATGATGCACAAGAGGAGACAAGTGGGTACACAGGATGTCGGTGTTCTACTGTTGTGCTCTCAGAGTTCCTTCAAGCGCTACTAGCCGTGTCCTGGTGTCATACCGGATGCCCCATCACACCATGATGCCAGTAATAACGGCGCTGTGCCCCTGCAAAATGTTGGAAGAACGGCACCTTCCCCAGGTCGCCAACATTCTAGCCGAGGATGGTCGTCTGGGATAGTGCTAAACCGTGATTGAGCGCTGAACTCAGTGTGACTCCGTTCCTCAAAGTCTCCCAGTCACAGCACTGCCGCACATTCAGCCCTTTGTGTTGTGCTGCTGGCGTGATTCCCTAGCCTGGATGCTCTGCAGCTAGTCTCTGACAAATAACGTGGTATGAAGCAGAAAGTTGCAGGGGATCCATTACTCCTTCTCGGATGGCAGGCACAATTTGAGAGTATTGCAGTGTGTTTGGTGCATAATTCGCGATCCTCCGTTTTGGTAGTCAGAGGTGTTCGAAGAATGAAGTGGATTTGCCTACAGTTAAATGAAGCAAATAAATCCCATTTGTTTCTCTGGAAATATCAGTGTTGTATTTTTGAGTCACCTTTCCCCTATTGACTAAACATGAACAGCGCTCACGGATTAGACCTTAGCCGCGCGGGGTAGATGCGCGGTCAGGGGCGCCTTGTCACGGCTCGCGCGGCTTCCCCCGTCGGAGGTTCGAGTCCTCCCTCGGGCATGGGTGTGCGTGTGTTGTTCTTGGCGTAAGTGTAAGTTAGATTAAGTAGTGTGTAAGTCTAAGGACCGATAACCTCAGCAGTTTGGTCCAATAGGAACTTACCACAAATTTCCAAAAAAGTTACGCCTTAGGCCTGCTCCGAGTAGCTGGCTAGTGCCTACGAGGCATTACTAGGAACGACCTCTGACTGTGTGACACGTGGTCACCATGTCGCCAACCCTTCCAGGCCGCAAAATGCCACTAGATAGAACCTCATGGTGCAGCTGCTTCTTCGTTCAAGCAGCTCCTCATTTGGCCTCATGAGGCTGGGTCGATTCTATTACAGACTTCCCTGTCTCGTAGAAAATAATCTGATGAGGTGCTGGGAATCGAACACCCGTCCTTCCGCACTGAAGGCAGTAACACTAGCCTTTCCCCCTTTTTTCTGTCTCTCTGTTCCTTGGTCGTTATTTCCTTAGCAGTTCCATACTTTGGATGAAATCTCTTTAATTCCAGTGATAAAAGCTTCACCCAGTTTCTTTTTTGTGTGCTGAGCTACCATGCCATCTACCACTGGCCTACAGAGGGGCTCTTTCCCTTATTGACTTTCAACTGTATTTCTGTTTTGGTCGTTGTGGAGAGTTTCGGTGAAAGTCGCTAGTAGCCAGATGGAGAAGATATTACGAACTGTCAGCAATGCGCAGTTCCCAAACCAGTTTTCGTATTCCGGAATGCTTATGAAAGTAGTTATCTAGCTAGGGAGCTTTAATTATTATCAAAAATGGTTCAAATGGCTCTGAGCACTAGGGGACTCAACTGCTGTCGTCATAAGTCCCCTAGAACCTAACTAACCTAAGGACATCACACACATCCATGCCCGAGGCATGATTCGAACCTGCGACCGTAGCGGTCGTGCGGTTCCAGACTGTAGCGCCTTTAACCGCTCGGCCACTCCGGCCGGATTTAATTATTATCGCTGGAGCTGTAAGAACCCTGCTGCGCGGGTCAAAGCAAGCCTGGCTACTCCTATTTGTGCTGCTCCTGTAAGCATACCAATGCACAAAATTAACCTGGGACCGCCAGTAAACGCTTCCGACTGATTATACGGTGCAATACGTGGCGTGTTTTGTCTCGCGCACCACACCTTGCGAAGCCAGCTCAGTTACTGACAGTGGCCGCGACTGAGAAGCACTCGAGACCACGGATGCCTGAAGACTGACGAAAGAAAATCCATCTGCAGCGAAAGTGACATGCAGTTGTAACCTCCCAACAGTTTATTTCCATAACCGCCCAATAAAAATGTGACTAACCTCACAATAAATTGTGACTCACATACATAACCTTTCAATAATTAACTGACTGTGAATCTAAACTGGTAAATCTGGACGTCAGCAATGCTGCCTCATGACCCTGAAAAGTCATTCTGAATAAACTGGAGATTCTTACCTTAATTACGTCGCCGGATAGCGCGTATATATCTGCCCCTATAAGAAATTTTTCTGTCACAGCCCAGTGCAATGCTGGAAACTAGATTTTGTTATGTATAAAAAAACTTATTTTTCTTTACGGTAATTGGCATGACTATGGATAGGAGAAATTAGTAAAAACTTTAAATTCAGACGAATGACTGTCAAAAGTTATCTTTATAAGAAAGATTATTATTGAAAAATTATTGAAAAATATTTTCATGTGACTCTGATATAACAATAGTATGAAATGAGTTGTTGCAAATGAGCACGGCAATAAATAATAATAATTTTTGCTTTTACCGTATACTACGTCGCTCAGGCACCGCCATCGTCATCCGCTACCGGCCTTGGTAATTCCATACAGGACACAAGTGCTGTCTGTGAGCTATACAACTAGACAACTGCTGTCTAAGAGCGACCTGACCCAACCGCCCGACTGCGAGCTATTACTGCTACTGCTGCAGCCGACACTGCTCTCTGGTCTGCGACTCTATTGTAGCTTACATATCGCAGGCAGCGCGTGAGCAATCCATCGAAGTTACATCTGCTCGAGTGCGCTAGCAATAAATTCCTTAGTCATGGACCTCTTACACAGTCTTCTGGGATAGGCAAGGAGTGGTTTTATGTAGACTGAAGCAGCACGCAAAAATTTGTTCCATAACCCGGAATCGAACCCGGGTCTCCTTGCTACAAATTTTCGTTCGCCGCTTCAGTTTACGTACATAAAATCATATCTGTATGAGGCCAGTAAAGTCTTTGAAATTGTGTCATTTCATCTGTGTAAGTATCTGCACCTGGATTAAGGCTGTATCCCCCATTTACGTTCAATGCACAGATTCAAAGTGTTCAATTGTGTGTGAATTCTTAAGGGACCAAACGGCTGAGGTCATCGGTCCCTAAGCCTACACACTACTTAACCCAACTAACTTACTCTAAGGACAACACACACACTCATGGCCGAGGGAGGACTCGAACCTCGAACCTCCGACAGGGGGAAGCCGCCCGGACCGTGACAACACGCCCCAAAACGAGCGGCTACCACGCGCGGCCTCAATGCACAGGTGCTATTCCAAAATACGGAGAGCCTCGGCAGTTCTGTTAGTGTATAAGGGGGAATTTAAAGTAGACTGAGCCGGCAGTGAGGATTTGAATCGAGGAGGGAGGCGTGCAGGGTAATATGTGCAGGTGTGTAAACCGCTGTGCCAAGATAGCTTAGGGGGTTATATCCAATGAAAAAAAAGAAAGAAGAAAGAAAGAAAGCCAGCACGGTAGCTCAGCCTGTTCGGTCAGAGGGTTAGCTGCCCTCTGTAATAAAAAAAAACGGAGTTAATTGGTCAACGACGAACATAAACGGGTGTCTCGCGACGTCCGCACCGAGCAAATACAACGAAAGAAAACGAACAAAATGAGATTAAAAAAAAAAGTAGCTAACGCACCTGCCTACTGAGCAGGAAACCCGTGTTCGATTCCTGGCCTTGGTACAAATTTTTGCTCGCTGCTTCAGTCAACAGACGTAAAATCATATCTGTATGAGACCAGTAAAGTGTCTGAAATTCTGTCATTTCATTTGTGTAAGGTGTGGTTGTTTCGGGTGGCTTGGAGCCTACAGTAATCTTGACATTGAGGTATGTATAAAACAGAGATGTGTCGTTGAATTCTTCTCTGCTGGGCAACTTGTACCAACTGAAATCCGTCGATGCCTGCACAACTCGTATGGAAACAACACAGCAGACGTGAATAATGTACGTGAGGTAGCGGGTATTGCTTTTCAGGAGTAATGAACAGGATGTGCGAGTCCAGTGAAGACACTGTCTATGCTGTTGAGCTACCATCCTTCGTGATGAACAGTGCCTCGAGCCACACATCCGTGATGATCGTGTCTTACGACGATGTAATTGGGTGTACAGCTGAACGTCGGTTGTAATGCCTCAGACAAGAACTTACTCTACCACGTTTATCGCAGAATTTGTGGGAGACGACTCCAGTGGACGTCTACATGAAACGAAAACGATCACCAAATGGAAATTTCTAAGGACCTGCTGGGCCAATACGATGCCGAAGGTCCCAGTTTTCTGAACACGGTCATCACTGGAGGTGCTACGAGCCATTACGAACGAAATCCGAAAGACAGTCTGTGGAGCAGTGACAAGCAAAGTCTCCAACAAAGAAGCCATCTGCAGGCAAAATGATTGCACCACCTTCTGAGACAGGCGTACTGCTGCTCTTTCGAACGTCTTGGAACCTGATGTAACTGCTGATTCAGAACGAAGATGAAGCTAACTATTTTGAAAGCCAAAATGTCCACAATCAAGTCAGAGAAGAAGACAAACGTTCGGTTGCAGCACGATAATGCCAGGTCCCACAACAGTTGTCAAATCTGGCTGGACTGTCCTGCTACATCCATCTTATTACGGGCATTATTTATCAGCTTATTCGGACTACCATCTCTTTGGGCCTTTGATGAACGACATGGCAAACATTTCCCGAGCTCAGATGCGGTGATCAAAGCTGTGAGACGGTGGGCAGCCTCAGCTGGTTCAGGTCTTTGTGGGCACTATTCCCTACTAAATTTTGATATATTAATTTGTCAGTTTCAGAAAAAAAATTGTAGGGCAATTGTGGAGAATACGCAAAGGGCTGACGTGGCTTACGATCCACCATTGGCGAGATTTATATTCACGCTAAATTTCACAAAGCAGCACTTCCACGCGACATGCCGGCAACCTACTAAACCACGCTGCAATGCAGAAATGCCTGAACGAAATACTATTATAAAAGGAAATTAAATCTGCTGGATACGTACCTCAATGACAACTCTTGTGCATCGTTGGCAAAAGTCCGTAACGACTGGTGCTGTCCCTGTCGAAAAATGGCGGTACGGAGCTGCAATCCTACTTCGTTCTACTTCGTTATTGGGCTTCATGCCTCCGCTGTAGTTTCAATGGAAATGAATGGGTGGCTTTAGCTTCAGAATTACTCTCACATAATCATAGCAGCTGGATCAATCTAAACCACTGACCAGCACAATCGATGCGCTTGAGCCCTCCTACACGGCCCCTAAGTTGTACATGCTATCCGCCTAGCAGCTTGGCACCTCAGTGGTGGAAGCGGATCTATGAAGGATTGTCCTCCGTACGAAAAGTCGGAATACAGTGGCAGCATTAAGGAACTAGCAATGGTGGCAGAGTTGATTAATGACCAAAGAAAAATTCGTAAAGTTGATTGGGCGTGAGTTTATCCAAGACTGCAGGAAACGCTTTTGCTAGCTTTCAACTACGAAGTGCAAACGGTTGCAGGCGAAAACAATAGGTGTTAACAGAGCTCCGGGAACGCTGAGGCGTTGTTATAGAGACGCTTACAAAATCGCGTAACGTGATTGGTTGCAGTAGGCACGTGGAGCTGCTGTACCCAACCCACTGCAGCTGTCAAGGACCTTCCTACAGCGACTCGACTACAGTGGATGTTCTTGAGAAATGTGGTAGGATAAAGCGCCCTCTCCCCCGACTACTACTGAGACAATAGGAAAAGCGTCGTCCAAAAATTTCAAAATAATATTTATTTGCTGAAAAGATATACACATACAGACACATCTAACAATACTTAGAAGGAAATATATAGAGGCTTTCTTTCCGCCTTGTTTTTTTCTCCCAGTAAGCACCAAGTACTATTGTTCTCAATAAATTCTTCATTTGTATGGCCATATTGTACGTAGTTGCTTTACAATTCTCGATGGTATTTTCGTTCTGTCGTTGCAACTACAAAAAATGCGTTTTTTTTTCACCAGACGCGTTTCGCTTTATTGCGGTAAAGCATAATCAGTGGTCTGCAACTAAGTTATTTACTTTTTGATTTGCTGTAAGATCGAAAAATAGTTCGTTAATAATATGCCGTAAGTAAAGACCAGCATATTGTTAACGAGCTGTTTTTTGCTCTTAAAGCAAATCAGAATGTAAATAACTTAATTACAGGCCACTTATGATGCTTTACCTCAATAAAGCGAAAGGCATCCGGTGAAAAAAAACGCATTTTTTGTAGTTGCAACGACAGAACGACAATACCGTCAACTATTGTTTTCCTTCACCAGAATTGACTTTTTCACTGTAGGCCTATATTCATCTCCATTATGGGGAAACACTCGTAGGAAAAAAACAAAGTGTTCATGTAGCTATTTCAATGTGTTTGAAAACAAAGCTGTCAATACAACCAACATTAAGAAGACACAAAAGCACAAAAATCACGCGTCTAGCATGAGTAATCGCAGCGTAAATAGGTCAGCCTCAGATGTTAGCAGAGGATCCTACAGTCCTTTTAAACCAGGCCAGAAGCTCAGTACTCTGACATGGTATTTTTTAACTCTTTTTTTTTTCAGACGTGTTCTTGCTGCTTGTGAAATGTAGCGCAGGTACTTTTCTAATCACAGGGCAATGAATTCGACAACGTTTGCTCTACTTCATGACGCGGTACTATTAACTAGTACAGGAACTTCATTTTTGATGACTAAAGATCTACATCTGTGGTATAGACTTTATTTTTAGTTTTGCTGTGCCAAACACTTCTGCCAGGCACCTGAATTTACAAACGTCTACAACAGTACCACCAATGAAAAAAAGTTACACAACAATAATCAGTTTGTAGTTCAATTAAAAAATTAAATTAATTTTTTTAATTTAAAAACATTGTTGTTGCTTTTTTTAAGGTGATAATTAAAATCTTATGACTACCTTACTGCCCTTCCTGCAGTTTTACTGTAGTCATTGTACTGAAATGGACGTAAACAATTATTATGTTAATGCGATTTTGTCATATGACGACATGGTTGGAGACCGTGGCTGTTATTTGAAGACATAGGTTGATGGTGTTGAGACAGCAACCAGCCACAAATTTATTTCAAGTTCTTTTATTCAAAACGTACCGTTACCAACTTCGAATCATTACGATTCATCTGCAGATCAAGTAGCAAATTTATCTGTTGCTACAATTCTCATGATGCTAAATGTAAATGAATAATGTACTGTATTAGCCATACATATATACATATATATATATATATATATATATATATATATATATATATATATATATATATATATATATATAAGCTTTGACATGGAATATCTTTATAATTAGTGTAGCAGTATTCGCTCTACTATTCACATAATCAGTATCTCTCTGCACTGGTGTAAAAGGCGTTTCAGTTGCGTAAGTGAATATATGATCTTTTTCCATACATGTAGCATCTTTGTAATATTACGATATATCATAGTATCTTTGACACTCATATGTTTGTGAACACTATGTACCTATAAAAACATGCGGTGCATGTTAGAAGTATGTTCTGTGACTAAGCTGAAGTGCTCAGTGATACAAATTTACGTGTGCAACGCCTGAAATGTGGTGGAAATGCATTCAGTGACAAATCTAAAGTGCTCAATTATGCAAGTTTATGTGTGCAACGATGTGAATGCGGCGAAAACTACAAACATTGTCTGCTGGACGAAAACTATGAAAACAAGTACTCCAAATCGACATTTCATGTGAGTCACATCCCAATGCAAATCTGTAACTCAACCATCTTTGTGACGTGCTTATAATTATGTATTATTTATGTTTTAGGATAACTAATCAGTAAAAAAACGCAGTACATGTTGTAATGAAAGCATGAAAGCCGTCTGACGATGAATCGTAATGATTCGAAACCAGTAACGTTTTCTTCTTCTGTAGTGGTCAATCCAAGGATTGGTTTGCAACAGCTACAATGGCAACTTGTCTCTATTCTGTGCGTCTTTCAGCTTTTCTCTTCATTTCTTTATAGGTGTTACAACCCACATCTTTCACGATTTGATCCATGTACCTCAGTCGTGGTCTTCCTCTTGGTTTTTTTCCCTCGACATATCCCTCTATGATTGTGTTCAGGAGTCCTTTATGTCTTAATAGATGGCCTGTAAATTGCACTCTTCTTTTAAAAATGAAACTCCAGAAGCTTCTCTTCTCACCTGCTCTTTCCAGAACCACTTCGTTTGTGACCTTGTCGATACATTTTATTTTGAGCTTGCGTCTATAGCACCACATTTCAAAAGAATTTAGCTTCTGGTCTTCCTCTGTCCCGAGAGTCCATGTTTCACACCCATAGCATGCCACACTCCACACATATGATTTCAAAAATCTTTTCCTTATTTCAAGGCTGATGCTCTTAGATGTTAAGATGTTTTTCTTCTTGTTAAAAGCAGCCTTTGCTTGAGCAATTCTACTTCTCACTTCTGCCTTGCTCCTTCCATCCCTGGTAATATTACTGCCCAGATAAATAAATTTATCAACTTGTTCAAGCAGTTCATTGCCTACATGAACTTGGACTTTCACTTGATCTTTTTTGTCGCATGCCATTACTTTTGTTTTTGCTTTATTAATTCTCATATTATATTCTTCCCCCATAACTCTATCCATTCTATTCAGTGGGACTACAAGATCTTCTTCACTTTCAGCAAGGACAGCTATATCATCGGCGTATCTTACCATATCTATTCGTTGGCCATGAATTACTACACCTGTCTGTGAATTTTCCCTTACTTTTTTCAGCGCCTCCTCAATGTATAGGTTAAAGAAAACAGGGGATAGTGCGCAACCTTGTCGGACACCTTTCCGTATCTGCACCTCTTCTTGTTTTGTCCGTCCACGGATAACTGCTGTCTCGTTTTTGTACAGGTTCCATTTGAATAAAAGAACTTAAAATAAATTTGTGGCTGGTTGCTGTCTCAACACCATCAACATTTGTAATCATTAGGTTTATGTGTGATGTAGTTACTCGATACACATTCGCATAGCAGTATGACATGTGGCACACGCATAGCACGAGAACAAATAACTCTCCCTAGCATCAGCATCTCGTACTGGAAGCCCATCAGCAGTGACACGTAACGAGTGACTGAGGTTGCTAGGCTACACACATACCGTACCTTAAGCTCCCTCTTCATCGGAGTGAATGGAGCGAACACAATACTGAGCATTCGCGGACGACTCACCAGTTTCCACTAACATGGACTTGTATCGGCGAACCAGCGTTGACACTAGAGGCAACGGAAGACAACTCGACATAACGCTACGTTATTGTATTTTGGCGCTAACAATAATCGATGAGCATACATGATACAGCACTATTAAGCCACTATGCCAAAATCTGATACTCAGAGAAGATTATTCTGTATGCCGAGCGCACTGTTTTTGACGAAACAAGAAAAAACCCGTAGGAAAACATGAAATACGTGGAGGCAGTGCAGTAAACACCGAACTGCAGCGTCATCTCTCCTCGGCATTAGTCCAGTATTTTACACGAATATCGGTTAACGATGTCGTTGGCTTCTCATTACTGTCGAAGAGGAAGTTTGAAAGCAGAATGGTAATTACCGACGACGAACGTAACACAAAGAAAGGCCAGCATTTACACTCTGGTTATTAGCAGCTGGAGGCATTACGTTAGCATAAGTTACACTTGTTGTTGGGACGATGTATATATGCCGGCCGCTGTGGCCGTGCGGTTCTAGGCGCTACAGTCTGGAGCCGAGCGACCGCTACGGTCGCAGGTTCGAATCCTGCCTCGGGCATGAATGTGTGTGATGTCCTTAGGTTAGTTAGGTTTAAGTAGTTCTAAGTTCTAGGAGACTGATGACCACAGATGTTAAGTCCCATAGTGCTCAGAGCCATTTGAACCATTTGTTGTATATATATTTTGTGGAGGCCAAGATCGCTTGATTCCAATTACTTGTTTCGATAGAATCGTGGTGTCATCTTCAGATTGACACTACGCTTTGCGTGTATGTTCACATACATGTGTCATTTTCTTCTCAAAATGTCAACGACACATGTATGAGAAGATATAACCAAAGTGTAACGTCAATCTGAAGATGACAGCACGATTCTGTCGAAACAAGTAATTGGAATGAAGGTCTTAAAATCAAGCGATCTTGGCTTTCGCATTTTAGTAGCTTCTGATTGTTGCTGTCACATACGCAAAGCAATTCTAGGATCTTATTAAAGTGCGTATAAGGAAGACAGTATCAATAATATATGATAAATGACAAGTTAAATATACATACGACATAATATACAGGTTACTCGATAAAATGTGCTGTCCAGTTGTTAGAGGGTAGCTAGCGCAATCCCGCGTAAACCATATTTATTTGTGATGAAAAATATCTAGATAACAGTGGTACGTCAGACATGTGTTTACAGAGAATGATCAGATCTCTCGTATATTATTAACTAGCTGAGTACCGGGCATTGCCCGGCTATGTGTTTATCCCAGTCTTGTGTTAGTGTAAGTTCTGCTTCCCCTTCAGCTATGCATCGCCTCCTCTCCCTCGTCTATCTCCTTCCCCCCTGTTTACCCCACTTACCCTCTCCCCTTTGTACCCCTCTCTCCATCCCCTTCTCTATCCATCTCCTCCTCCCCCACCTCCTTGTCCATTTATCTCCTGGTTCCTCCCTCTGTCAGTCCATCTCTACGTTATCACTCCTACCCCAGTAGGTCACTGGTTCTCACAACCAAAGTATTTCTTTCAGATACTAAATAGTATGTGTATCAATTTTGGTTGAAATCTATAGGTTTAGGAGGAGCTTTATCAGCCGTGGCTTTCCCCATGTATGCACATGTCACTCATATTTCACATTTATTTGTCGTATATCACAAATATTTGTACATATAATTCACCTGTGTGTCTAGCGAACTGTATGCTGCAGATTTGTTTTCACACAACTCAATGTATATGACGTCATATCTGCTGAATTATGTTTTGTACAATGATACAAGTTTCTAAGTAAATTCCGCGACGTATGTAGACACTGTCTGCGAATAGAATTAGTAGGAAAGAAGTAATTCATTTAACCGTCATGCATGATGCGATAGTTTTTCACGAATCTCGATGTTTATGAAGTCATATCTCCTGAACTGTGTGTCGTACAGTGTTTTAATTTTGTAATTACTTTTCTTGGTATATTTGAGTATCGTTTGCAAAATGTGACGCGAATGCAGTCAGTAGTAAATTAAAATGTCGTGACTGGCGCGTCAGTTTTACTGCCTGAACAGCGAAAATGCAGTAAGTGATAATTTTTTTACCTTCATCATTTTGTGGGGGTCATCAGCGAGAAAAATTTCCATAAAGGGATTGAAATTATGTGTAAAGTTTGTTGCAAGTTATTAAATGTTCTGATTCTCAAACACTGGATGAATTTCTTTTTCACCCCCCAACCCCACCCCTTTGATAGACGGGTGTTTCTTGCCCCCAAAGCGATTCTTTCCAGATAGTAAATGATATAGAAACCATGTTGGTTGAAATCGGTAGAGTGAGTTAGGAGGAGATACGGAAAATACATACACATGTACATCCATTGTTATAATAAATATGGATTTCACCCTAGACAGTAGATACATAGACGCACTTGTTTTCTTAAAAGGAAATTTATTTTGCTTTTTCTTTTTTATAAAAGAATTACAAAGCTTGTGCTTATTTACTCCTGATTCAAGCATCTAATGAATTTATCTACTTTTTCGCATCTTCAGTAGGACCTTTGACTGCATCAGCAATTTTCTATCAGCCGTATTTGTTAGTCCTTCGGAATTTTTGCTGTGCGTCTCTTAGATACCAGAAGCTTGTATGTTATCTAATATTTTTCCGTCAGCAACATTACATTCACTTCGAACCACTGCATCTCTCACGCAACTCACGTCTACAATAACAAAAGTAGATAAGGTAGCAGACGTAAGGTTTCTGTAATGCTAGCTCCGAAGCAGTGAGGACGAGAACTTCCTTAGATGGTTCGGTAAATGTCCGACATGCAGCGGAACACGGTCGAACACAAGGGAATACCCACCGAACACACTGGACTGCCGCTCATGCACGCCTAGCGTTTGCAGCGGACAGAATTGTCGTCCGCTGTTATACGTTCGCTTCGTTGTTAAGGGTTCTTTCAAAAAGCTTAGGTGTAAAAAGGTGCTTTACACGGTTCTTCCTTGACGTGTGTGTTTTTCCGTCGTTTCAGGGAACTTTGTTCTAGGAGGCAGCCCAGAAGAGTGACAACCTTCGTGACATGCCCGCAGGTGTCGTACTCGTGCTGGAATTCCAGCGCGGAGGTCCTGGAGTACATGAGCAAGCGGCGCTGGGACCGCTCGCAGGACGGCTTCCTGCGGCTGTGGGCCGAGTTCCAGCAGGCGGCGCTGGAGGCGCTGGACGCGGCGCGGGGCTCCAGCGACGTGCCCGCCATCCTCTGGAGCTCGCACCTCACGCGGCCTGGAAACATCGAGCGCTTCCTCAACAGCTCCAGGTACCGTGCCGTTAACTGTCAGCGTGCTGGAAAATTCACACCAGCAGTTGGCATATCGCGTCGTGATGGCTCTGTTTGTCGGTGATATGGAGACCGACACGGTGCCTTCCAACTCGTTGCTCAGTTAATGCTTGATCCAGAGCGCCACACGGTGTAACTCAGTCAAAAGAGCTGCTAAGAAATGACTGCACGGGTGTACTCCTAGTTTGCACACTGTTGATTCTTAAACCACTTTACGTTCATTCTAATAATTAGCTTTAGGTTCGCTACCTAAATAAGGTAAGATCTTTGAAAAATAACTGTTATATTTCCAGACAATACTTCCTGACAAAAAGTACAGCACCCAGAAGACATGGTCAGGTGTCAATATAACATCATACACTATGCCATCAAAAGTATCCGGACACCTGGATGAAAATGAGTTATAAGTTCGTAGCGTCCTCCATCGGTAATGCTGGAATTCAATATGGTGTTGGCCGACCCTTAGCCTTGATGACAGCTTCCACTGTCGCAGTTATATGTTGAGTCATGTGCTGGAAGGTTTCTTGGGGAATGGCAGCCCATTCTTCAAGGAGTGCTGCACTGAGGACAGGTATCGATGTCTGTCGGTGGGGCCTGGCACGAAGTCGGCGTTCCAAAACATCTCAAAGGTGTTCTGCAGGATTCGGGTCAGGACTCTGTGTAGGCCAGTCCGTTACAGGGATTTTAATGTCGTGTAACCACTCCACCACAGGGCGTGCATTATGAACAGGTGCTTGATCGTGTTGAAACATGCAACCGTCATCCCCGAATTGCTCTTCAACAGTGGGAAACAAGAAGGTACTTAAAACGTCAATGTAGACCTGTGCTGTGATAGTGCCACGCAAAACAACAAGGGGTGCAAGCCCCCTCCATAAAAAACAGGACCACGCTATAACACCAACGCCTCCGCATTTTAGTGTTGGCACTACACACGCTGACAGATAACGTTCACCGGGCATTCGCAGTACCCACACCCTTCCATCGGATCGCCTCATTGTATACCGTGATTCGTCACTCCAGACAACGTTTCTCCACTGTTCAATCGACCAATGTTTACGCTCCTTACACCAAGCGAGGCGTCGTTTAGCATTTACCGGCGTGGTGTGTGGCTTATGAGAAGCCGCTCGACCATGAAATCCAAGTTTTCTCACCTCCCGCCAAACTATCATAGTACTTGCCGTGGATCCTGATGCAGTTTGGAATTCCTGTTTGATGGTCTGGATAGATGTCTGCCTATTACACATTACGACCCTCTTAAACTGTTGGCGGTCTCCGTCAGTCAACAGACGAGGTCGGCCTGTACGATTTTGTGCTGTACGTGTCCCTTCACGTTTCCACTTCACTATCACATCGGGAACAGGTGGTGATGGTGGTGGTGGTGGGTAGTGTTTAACGTCCCGTCGACAACGGGGTCATTAGAGACGGAGCGCAAGCTCGGGTTAGGGAAGGATTGGGAAGGAAATCGGCCGTGCCCTTTCAAAGGAACCATCCCACATCGGGAACAGTGGACCTAAGAATGTTTAGGAGTGTGGAAATCTCGATTACAAACGTGTGACACAAGTGACACCCAATCACCTAACCACATTCGAAGTCTGCGAGTTTCGCGGCGCGCCCCATTCTGCTCTCTCACGATATCTAAGGACTACTGCGGTCGCTGATATGGAGTACCTGGCAGTAGGTGGCAGCATAATGCACCTAATACGAAAAACGTATATTTTTGGGGTGTCCGTATACTTTTGGCCACATAGTGTGTGGTGTCACCGCCAGACACCACACTTGCTAGGTGGTAGCTTTAAATCGGCCGCGGTCCATTAGTACATGTCGGACCCGCGTGTCGCCACTGTGTGATCGCAGACCGAGCGCCACCACAAGGCAGGTCTCGAGAGACTGACTAGCACTCGCCCCAGTTGTACGGACGACGTAGCTAGCGATGCCCACTGACGAAGCCTCGCTCATTTGCAGAGCAGATAGAATAGCCTTCAGCTAAGTCAATGGCTACGACCTAGCAAGGCGCCATTAGTAACATTGCGTGTATCTAAAGAGTATCACTTGTATCGCCACAATCTCCAGATGTACCAAAAGGATGGATTAAAGTTAAGTATTCCAGAAGCTACGTACTTTTCTTTATAGCATTCATTACGTATCCTGTTTCAGACCTCACGCCATCCTGCTTTAGCTTAGCGCGTGCCTTTCGGCTTCCTCTCATTGTGTCTAGGCTGTCTTGTCTAGACACAACATAGTGTACATGTACACACCATCGACGGGTTATAAATGATTATGGAGTTAAAATTCTGTGTGACAGGTAGAATGGCCGTCAGACTGCATTAGCTTTGTTCAGCATCAGTGTTGTCGCGGGTCTGCTTCTGGTATATAATGGGCGTGAATAGCTTCAGATGGTGAGTAATGGCTGTGACGGACACGGAGATGCCACGTACTCTTGCGAGACAGAGGTATCAGCACCTGACAGAGTTTGAGAGACGTCTCACTGTGGGACTCCGTTTGGCCGCCTGGTCGCATCGTGCAGCATCCAGATTTGTGGGGCATTCAGATGTGGCAGTGAACCGATGTTTGAGGGCATGGGAACTTGAGCCCTCGCATATTCGTCGTCAGGGTTACGGTCGACCGCGCCCGACTACCACGTGGGAGAATCACTATTGCGTGCACTGAGCACTACAGAACCCCTTCACATCCGCACGCCTATAATTCTACAGTAGATTAACGTCGCCGGCAGTTGTGGCCGTGCGGTTCTAGGCGCTACACTCTGGAACCGCGCGACAGCTACGGTCGCAGGTTCGAATGCTGCCTCGGGCATGGATGTGTGTAATGTCCTTAGGTTAGTTAGGTTTAAGTAGTTCTAAGTTCTAGGGGGCTGATGACCTCAGCAGTTAAGTCCTATAGTGCTCAGAGCCATTTGAATGCAGATGAACGTCGGCGTTATAGGTCTACAGAGTGAACCCCCAACTCCACCAACAAAATTTCGGAAGTCGTTCGTGGACATTTTCTGTGTATGAGACCTGGGTTTCTGCCGGCGTTTACAGCTTTCAGATAACTTACGACAATGCAGCCGGGTGACGAGGTCGACAACTTCTGATATTACGACAGGAGCACACCCTGCCATTTCAAAGGAAAAGCTGCAGCAGGTGAGCGCTGTGCAAGGGAATTTAAAACCTCGTTTTGCAGAGGAACTCCGGAAGGATAACACGAACGTACACTGTAAACAAAGGCGCCGTCACACAAACCAAAGACGGTCGACGTCAGGAGTTGTAGATAGTTAAATCAATAATAAATTGGTGTGGTAGCATTAACTCTGTCCCTCCTTTTTTTTTTTTTTTTTTTTTTTAACAAGAGAGAGAGAGAGAGAGAGAGAGAGCTGAATTCAGTGCAGAGTTTAAAGAAAAAGCGCCAAGTCTATTTACCACATTACTCGTTAATTTAATTTCAACTACTTCCTTCGTAACGCTATACAAGTAGCTAGAACTGCGTGCCAGAATATCCGCGTTGTTATATTCTAAAGGATGACCGGTGCCAAGAAAATGTTCTGCAACGACGGATTTGCTCGGCTCTTCTAAGTGTGTGTGCCGCTTACGATTAGTACAGCGATCGTCCACAGTACTGATAGTCTGACCGATACACGACGTGGCACACCTGCAAGAAATACGGTAAACACCCCCCTCATGCAAACCGAGATCATCCTTTACGGTACCTAAAAGGACCCTGATCTTGGATCACTCTTAACATCAGCATGGTTGTAGAAAGCTTCGCTCGTGCGAAACTCAGCTTCCACTCTTCTCACATGATGTACTGAGAACTATGGATGAAGGGCAAGAGGCAGATTACATATATCTAGATTTCCGGAAAGCATTTGACAGGGTGCCGCATTGCAGGCTGTTAACGAAGGTACGAGCATGTGGAATAAGTTCACAGATATCTGAGTGGCTCGAAGACTTCTTAAGTAATAGAATTCAGTATATTCTCCTCGACGGCGAGTGTTCAAGGGTATCGTCGGCAGTGCCCAAGGGAAGTGTGATGGTTCAAATGGCTCTGAGCACTATGGGACTCAACTGCTGAGGTCATTAGTCCCCTAGAACTTAGAACTAGTTAAACCTAACTAACCTAAGGACATCACAAACATCCATGCCCGAGGCAGGACTCGAACCTGCGACCGTAGCGCTCTTGCGGTTCCAGACTGCAGCGCCTTTAACCGCACGGCCACTTCGGCCGGCAGGAAGTGTGATAGGACCGCTGTTGTTCTGTATATACGTAAATGATTTGGCGGACAGGGTGGGCAGGAATCTGCAGTTGTTTGCTGATGATGCTGTGGCGTACAGTAAGAAAATGGCTCCAAGCACTATGAGACTTAACATCTGAGGTCAACAGTCCCTAGACTTAGAACTACCTAAACCTAACTAACCTAAGGACGTTACACACATCCATGCCCGAGGCAGGATTCGAACCTGCAGCCGCAGCAGCCGCGTGGTTCCGAACTGGAGCGCGTAGAACGGCTCGGCCACAGTGGCCGGCGCTACAGTCTGGAACCGCGCGACCGCTACGGTCGCAGGATCGAATACTGCCTCGGGCATGGATGTGTGTAACGTCCATAGGTTAGTTAGGTTTAGGTAGTTCTAAGTATAGGGGACTCATGACCTTAGAAGTTAAGTCCCATAGTGCTCAGAGCCATTTGAACCATTTGAACACTGGCCGGCCGTACGGTAAGGTGTCGAAGTTGAGTGTAGGAAGACAAAATTTCCAGTTAGTGTGATGATGGCAGCTAGCCCTAAAAGTGGAAAAATGTAAGTTAATGAGGATGAGTATAAAGATCAAACTTGTAATGTTCGGTTCAATATTACTAGTGTCCTGCTTGAGACAGTGAAGTCGTTTAAATATCTGGGCGTAACGTTGCAAAGCCATATGAGGTGGGACGAGCATGTGACAACTGTGGTGGGGAAGGCAAATGGTCTACTTCAATTAATTGGGAGAATTTTAGCAAAGTGTAGCTCATCTATAATGGAGAAGGCGTACACAGCACTAGTGCATCCTATTCTTGAATACTGCTCGAGTGTTTGGGATCCGTACCAGCTCGGATTGAAGAAAGACATCGAAGCAATTCACAGGCCGGCTGCTGGATTTGTTACCGGAAGGTTCGAAGAACATACATGTATTGTGGAGATCCTTCGAGAACTGAAATGGGAATTCCTGGAGGGAAGGCTACGTTTTTTTCCGAGGAACGCTATTGAGAAAATTTAAAAGGACCGCCATTTGAGGCCGACTGCCGAGCGATTCTGCGGCCACCAACATACATTGCGCGTACGGACCACGAAGATAACATTAGAGAGATTAGGCCTCGTATGGAGGCATGCGGACACCCGTTTTTTCCTCACTCTATTTGCGGGTGAAATAGGAAATGAAGTGACTAGTTGTGGTACATGGTGCCCTCCACCACAAATCTTGTTCGATATGCTCCATGGGTAAGGCAGAAAGGCCGTAGACTTTGATGCCATCCGGTACGCAGCTGGTAGATAGCGCAACGCATGCCTGATCTCTTTCTCACTGCAACCACTCTGACGAAAGGTGACCTCGAGATGGGCTAACTCAGCTGACTCTAAGAATCCGGGCCCTGCAGAGGGGTCGAAACGTCGACAATTTTAGAAGAAATATGACGCAGCCTAATAACCCAGAAGATTTTAATTTCAGTGACAACGGTCACGAAAGCCTGCAGACTTACATAATTTTCTGAGTATTTTGTTATAAGGGGCGCGTGGGCTCCAGTGGTTCATCACAGATTAATATCATTTCTTTTCATTTTCTACCGCCATGAACTTTGTATCTGTAATTCGCTGAAAATACCTGCAAAATACCCCACACGAGACGATAGGCCTGAGTGTGTCCTGCTTGCAAAATTTGGAAATTTGTGGAAAGTTCCTATAGGACCAAACTGCTGAGGTCATCGGTCCCTATGCTTACACACCTACTTAATCTAACTTAAACTAACGTACGCTAAGGACAACATACACAACCATGCCCGAGGGAGGACTCGAACCTCCGACGGGGGGAGCCGCGCGAACCGTGACAAGGCGTCCTAGACCGCACGACTACCCCACGTGGGTGTCCTGCTTGCAAACAAATTTGTCACACCTACTCACGGTTCTTGCTGTTGATCAGAGTAGACCACACATTCCGCCCTCGAGGTCGCATTTAGGACTGCTCGGTTGTGTCACGAGTCTGTTGTTGCGGCACTGCTAGCTGTACGCTAAGACTAATACAAGGCAGTATGCGTAGGTTTACTGTTGGCCGATTTGCTCCTCTTGTGAGGGTCCGCTGAATGCAGCGGGAGACTGACATAACGACTCAGTTTATGAAGACATTGCTAACTTTGAGTGTTAGAGTTGTAAAACTACCATAGGGTACTGTAGACTATCATAAGTGAGCCTGCACTACGGTAGTAGACTCGGCCAGTTAAGATCGTGGCCGCATTACCCGTTCATTAGGTGTGCCGCATACGTGTAGCCCTGTACCTCATCTCGATCGTTCTGTTATGTATATCATCAGTGTCTTGCTACGCGTAGGTACCCTTAGATACCGGAAGCGACGAACTGTCCAGAAACTGAGTTAGGATGTAGATAGGCCTGCGTAACCTACAGAACATTTTTGTTCTACACAGTTATTCTCCTGTCTGTTAGTTAAAAATAAACACACTACTTATAACAAAAATGAAATTGCCAATGTTTAACTCAGATTTTACTCAAAAATTGTTGATCTGCAAAGTAAACTACAGGGGCATTATACTAAAAATTAAAAAAAAAACAGTATAGATCTGTCATATGGCGCTGTAAAACGCAATTCCCCCAAAAATTCAAACATCGTTTAGACTTGTAGAAAACATGTTTCTGTTATTCTTAAACTGCTTTCGCATTTATTAATAATAGCAGGAAATTCTTGCCTTTGATAATGATGAACTTCCTACTGAATACAAAATAACAACAATACTTGTATAGATTTTTTACGAATTTGCATGTAAATTGTACCTGCATATAAAAGTGCAGAAGTTACGCCATCAATTTTTTTTCTTACAGAATGCAGTTTGTATTCTTTAAGGATATACGCAGTAAACTAGCATTGAATGATGTGCAGCTCTCATTATGCGCTGAACAAACAACCAAACAAACAAAGAAACAAAGCAGAGAGATATCGTCAGCTCCCAGTTTCTCTCTTCTACATTCGTTTTTTGTTTCTTTCCCCCCCAACGCTGCCAATATTATCGTTAATTCTACCATTTACTCCGTCATTTATGTACTGAACAGTGGTTTTGGAAGAGCACAGCCCCAGTGAGTTGTGATTTTTGTCTTCTCTTTACTTTTTATGTATATTTGCTGGTTCAGCTATCTTGTTCTATAGTGTAAAATGTAACTACAGGATGTATTACTCTTCTAGTGTTACCATACAAATTTCATACTAACAAGTTTACTTAATTATTTGAGTATGCTAAAATTTTAATGTTATGATAATCTGCGTAATACTACTGATAAAAGTAATGTATAAAAGGAAACTGCTATACGAGCAGTGGGAGCGAAGCCCATACGGATAATCAGTCGAACAGTGAGAGAGAGTGCCCGTGTATGCAGCGTGCAAAACTTACGTCAAATACTGGCGCACACTTACTTTCCGAATACGGAATGGGCTCAATATTTATGTGGTCACTGTGGAAAGAAAGTGTTAAACTGTTTTGAGCCTCGCTCCAAACTGAATGGACAACACACATGGGTGTGATCACTGATTGGCGTCTGTTGCTTTGAATTGATTGCTGTGGCGTGAGTTGTAATAACTAACGTGTTCTAAGATCTTACATACACTCCTGGAAATGGAAAAAAGAACACATTGACACCGGTGTGTCAGAACCACCATACTTGCTCCGGACACTGCGAGAGGGCTGTACAAGCAATGATCACACGCACGGCACAGCGGACACACCAGGAACCGCGGTGTTGGCCGTCGAATGGCGCTAGCTGCGCAGCATTTGTGCACCGCCGCCGTCAGTGTCAGCCAGTTTGCCGTGGCATACGGAGCTCCATCGCAGCTTTAACACTGGTAGCATGCCGCGACAGCGTGGACGTGAACCGTATGTGCAGTTGACGGACTTTGAGCGAGGGCATATAGTGGGCATGCGGGAGGCCGGGTGGACGTACCGCCGAATTGCTCAACACGTGGGGCGTGAGGTCTCCACAGTACATCGATGTTGTCGCCAGTGGTCGGCGGAAGGTGCACGTGCCCGTCGACCTGGGACTGGACCGCAGCGACGCACGGATGCACGCCAAGACCGTAGGATCCTACGCAGTGCCGTAGGGGACCGCACCGCCACTTCCCAGCAAATTAGGGACACTGTTGCTCCTGGGGTATCGGCGAGGACCATTCGCAACCGTCTCCATGAAGCTGGGCTACGGTCCCGCACACCGTTAGGCCGTCTTCCGCTCACGCCCCAACATCGTGCAGCCCGCCTCCAGTGGTGTCGCGACAGGCGTGAATGGAGGGACGAATGGAGACGTGTCGTCTTCAGCGATGAGAGTCGCTTCTGCCTTGGTGCCAATGATGGTCGTATGCGTGTTTGGCGCCGTGCAGGTGAGCGCCACAATCAGGACTGCATACGACCGAGGCACACAGGGCCAACACCCGGCATCATGGTGTGGGGAGCGATCTCTTACACTGGCCGTACACCACTGGTGATCGTCGAGGGGACACTGAATAGTGCACGGTACATCCAAACCGTCATCGAACCCATCGTTCTACCATTCCTAGACCGGCAAGAGAACTTGCTGTTCCAACAGGACAATGCACGTCCGCATGTATCCCGTGCCACCCAACGTGCTCTAGAAGGTGTAAGTCAACTACCCTGGCCAGCAAGATCTCCGGATCTGTCCCCCATTGAGCATGTTTGGGACTGGATGAAGCGTCGTCTCACGCGGTCTGCACGTCCAGCACGAACGCTGGTCCAACTGAGGCGCCAGGTGGAAATGGCATGGCAAGCCGTTCCACAGGACTACATCCAGCATGTCTACGATCGTCTCCATGGGAGAATAGCAGCCTGCATTGCTGCGAAAGGTGGATATAGACTGTACTAGTGCCGACATTGTGCATGCTCTGTTGCCTGTGTCTATGTGCCTGTGGTTCTGTCAGTGTGATCATGTGATGTATCTGACCCCAGGAATGTGTCAATAAAGTTTCCCCTTCCTGGGACAATGGATTCACGGTGTTCTTATTTCAATTTCCAGGAGTGTATATCACTTAATCAGGTTTCATGCATTTTACAGCATTTAAGTTGCTATAAAAACAGTTACGCAGTTTTGTACATTTTAAAGCTGTTCACCGGACTGTGAATTCGCGGATGTAACGGGTGTGATAAAATGGACAAAGTGACTTCACGATCTGCTAGTCGAAGTGAATTTCGAATTTTTCAAAACTGTGTTCTTGACATTAATAACTGCATCGTGCGACTGAAATCTTATCGTCGTAGACATTAAACTTCGGTCGATATAGGCTGATTCATCTGACACTGCTGAAGGGTTTTATGCAACCTGCAGCGCCGTCAAATAACATGCGCGAGATTTTTATATTCTCCCGCTTGCCACGCTCGAACTATGACTCCTATACAAAAAATGAACAACACTTTTTTGTAGGAAATTTAATGTCGTTTTCGCTAGAGCCTGTAGTTTTCGAGTTATTCAAGAGAAACGTACAAAAGTGATCTTCAAATGCACCCCCACCCTCACACTAAGCCTCAACCGGTCACGATCTCTACTATGTTGTTCATAGCACTCCCTCCCAATGCGCTACAATAATTTGTAAGCGAATGATCATTTATCGCATTTGACCTTCTTTGGTCTTGGCCTTATTATACCACCGGCTTCGTCGAGCACTTGCAGATTGTGAAATTGACGCTTGTGTTCATTTTACCTCAAAGTTTTATGAATTTTAGCAGCATCAAATAAAGTCGTTGTATTCGTCAGGCCATCTGACTACGAAGTCGGAAGTTCCATGCGGCTTTTCGCGGATGATGCTATAGTATACAGAGAAGTTGCAGCATTAGAAAATTGTAGCGAAATGCAGGTAGATCTGCAGCGGATAGGCACTTGGTGCAGGGAGTGGCAACTGACCCTTAACATAGACAAATGTAATGTATTGCGAATACATAGAAAGAAGGATCCTTTATTGTATGATTATATGATAGCGGAACAAACACTGGTAGCAGTTACTTCTGTAAAATATCTGGGAGTATGCGTGCGGAACGATTTGAAGTGGAATGATCATATAAAATTAATTGTTGGTAAGGCGGGTACCAGGTTGAGATTCATTGGGAGAGTGCTTAGATAATGTAGTCCATCAAAAAAGGAGGTGGCTTACAAAACACTCGTTCGACCTATACTTGAATATTGCTCATCAGTGTGGGATCCGTACCAGATCGGTCTGACGGAGGAGATAGAGAAGATCCAAAGAAGAGCGGCGCGTTTCGTCACAGGGTTATTTGGTAACCGTGATAGCGTTACGGAGATGTTTAACAAACTCAAGTGGCAGACTCTGCAAGAGAGGCGCTCTGCATCGCGGTGTAGCTTGCTCGCCAGGTTTCGAGAGGGTGCGTTTCTGGATGAGGTATCGAATATATTGCTTCCCCCTACGTACACCTCCCGAGGAGATCACGAATGTAAAATTAGAGAGATTCGAGCGCGCACGGAGGCTTTCAGACAGTCATTCTTCCCGCGAACCATACGCGACTGGAACAGGAAAGGGAGGTAATGACAGTGGCACGTAAAGTGCCCTCCGCCACACACCGTTGGGTGGCTTGCGGAGTATAAATGTGGATGTAGATGTAGATGTAGAAACTATTGTGTTTGTGAGGTTTGAGTTTGGACAGAATTGTCAGCACAGTTAGTTTTATTGTAACGTTTATAAAAGTCGTTTTTCTTTCATTACCCTCACGGATACATTCAAATTGATAACGTTAACAAAACAGCTGACTAGGCCGGTGGCGTAATATCCCAATCATTACAGACCAAAAATGTCGAATATCGGGAGTAGTTCAGTAGTTCGCAATTTTTTGTACAGTGATAGGAGGGAGTGCCACGGACAATGTACTAGAAATCCCGACGGGTGAGGGATGGGAACGGGGATGGAGATGAGTTTGAAGGTCACTTCTGTGCGTCACAACTCGAAAACCATGGCCTCCAACAAAAACATACCCAAGACAAAATTTAACTACATTAAATTTCCTACAACAAACGCCTGTTCATTTTTCCGTAGGATTAATAGTTCGTGCGTAGCGAGCCAAAGAATATGAAAATCTCGTTGTTTCTGAAGGTGTTGGAGGCTACTTAAAAACCCATTGGTAGGAGCAGCTGCATTGCTCTGTACACACTGCACAACACAACTAAAAGACCGCTTCTTTGAAACTCCATAATTGCCTCCCATTGAGACACAGAAGTTTGAACTTTGGCTCAGAGGTGCCTCCAACGTTCCTCAGAAGTGGGCAAAAGTGTGGCGCCCTCCAACATCACTCTCTGGCTCGGCCACGCGTCAAACAGCAAGGTGTTGACACATGTAAATATAACGCCAGAGCACAGTAGTTCATGTAAGGTGAAAGGTAGGGTAATGATGTAACACTGGCACAAATTTCACTACAAATCTACCGAACGTCACTGTGGACGCGTCACATGCTGGGAAATCGTCACATCCTCTCTTACCGAGATTTCACGCCTTCGTATAGCGCCTCTGCGATGGAGGTCAAAATCTACATCTACATCTACATGGATACTCCTCAAATCACATTTAAGTGCCTGGCACAGGGTTCATCGAACCACCTTCACAATTCTCTATTATTCCAATCTCGTATAGCACGCGGAAAGAATGAACACCTATATCTTCCCGTACGAGCTCTGATTTCCCTTATTTTATCGTAGTGATCGCTCCTCCCTGTGTAGGTCGGTGTCAACAAAATGTTTTCGCATTCGGGGGAAAAAGTTGGTGATTGGAATTTCGTGAGAAGATTCCGTCGCAACAAAAAACGCCTTTCTTTCAATTATGTCCAGCCCAAATCCTGTATCATTTCTGTGACACTCTCTCATATATTTCGCGATAATACAAAACGTGCTGCCCTTCTTTGAACTATTTCGGCGTAGGCCTGCTCTGTCAGTCCTATCTTGTAAGGATCCCACACCACGCAGCACTATTCTAAAAGAGGACGAACAAGCGTAGTGTAGGCAGTCTCTTTAGTAGGTCTGTTACATTTTCTAAGTGTTCTGCCAATAAAACGCAGTCTTTGGTTAGCCTTCCCCACAACGTTTTCTATGTGTTTCCTCCAATTTAAGTTGTTCGTAATTGTAATACCTAGGTATTTAGGTGAATTTACGGCTTTGAGATTAGACTGATTTATCGTGTAACCGAACTTTAACGAGTTCCTTTTAGCACTCATGTGGATGACCTCACACTTTTCGTTATTTAGAGTCAACTGCCACTTTTCGCACCATTCATATATCTTTTCTAAATCGTTTTGTACTTTGTTTTGATCTTCTAATGACTTTATTAGTCGATAAACGACAGCGACATCTGCAAACAACCGAAGACGGCTGCTCAGATTGTCTCCCAAATCGTTTATATAGATAAGAAACAGCAAAGGGTCTATAACACTACCTTGGGGAACGCCTGAAATCACTTCTGTTTTACTCGATGACTTTCCGTCAGTTACTACGAACTGTGACCTCTCTGACAGGAAATCACAAATCCAGTCACATAACTGAGACGATATTCCACACGCACGTATTTTCACTACGACCCGCTTATGTGGTACAGTGTCAAAAGCCTTCCGGAAATCCAGAAATGCGGAATCGATCTAAAGTCCCTTGTCAATAGCACTCAACACTTCATGTGAATAAAGAGCTAGTTGTGTTTCATAGGAACGATGTTTTCTAAACCCATGTTGTCTGTGTGTCAATAGACTGTTTTTTTTTTTTTCGAGGTAATTCATAATGTTCGAACACAATATATGGTCCAAAATGCTGTTGCATATCGACGTTAACGATATCGGCCAGTAATTTAGTGAATTACTCCTACTACCTTCCTTGAATATTGCTATGACCTGTGCAACTTTCCAGTCTTTAGGTACGGATCATTCGTCGAGCAAACGGTTGTATATGATTGTTAAGTATGGAGCTAATGCATCAGTGTACTCCGAAAGGAACCTGATTGGTATACTGTCTGGACCAGAAGACTTGCTTTTATTAAGTGATGTAAGTTGCTTCACTACTCCGAGGATATTTACTTCTACGTTATTCATGTTGGCAGCTGTTCTCGATTCGAATTCTGGAATATTTACTTCGTCTTCTTTTATGAAGGCACTTCGGAACGCTGTTTAGTAACTCTGCTTTGCCAGCACTGTCTTCGATAGTATCTCCATTGCTATCGCCCAGAGAAGGCATCGCTTGTTTCTTGCCGCTAACGTACTTCACATACGACCAGAATCTCTTTGGATTTTCTGCCAGGTTTCGAGAAAAAGTGTCATTGTTATAAGCAACTCACACTGAAGTCCGAGCTAAATTTCGAGCATCTGTAAAAGATCGCAAATCTTGGGGATTTTGCGTCTGTTTAAATTTGGCATGTTTGTTTCGTTGTTTGTGCAACACTGTTCTAACCCGTTTTTGTGCACCGAGGAGGATCAGCTCCGTCGTTTGTTAATTTATTTGGTATAAATCTCTCAATTGCTGCCGATACTATTTCTTTGAATTGAAGCCACATCTGGTCTATACTTATATTATTAATTTGACATGAGTGGAGATTGTCTCTCAGGAAGACGTCAAGTGAATTTTTATCTGCTTTTTTGAATAGGTATAATTCTCGATGATTTGGGGATTGCAATATTCAATCTCTCTACGACATCCCTGTGTTCACTAATCCCTGAATCGGTTTTGATGCTCTTTATTAACTCAGGATTATTTGGTGCTAAGAGGTCAAGTGTGTTTTCATGCCTAGCGTTGAAATCACGCGGGTTTCGTATGGGTGGCAGAGGGAAACATTTCGAACACACTGTCGCACAGTATCGACAGAAAAAGGCCACAAAAGGTGGAGTGTGAGCCGTCAATGAAACCACGCATTCCCTAGGGAGCGATCGTTTTCACACATTTCGCGCTCGGAAACTTAAGCTTACAGTGGAGTGTACAACAGAAAAACTTTCTTGACAAATTTTGACACTGCTGACACCCCTACGATTCAACCATTCAACCCTTTTCTAAGGACATCGCAGGTCTGAAAACCCGTTGAACATCATCTCACTACTTCGGAGTGTAACGAGACAGCAAGTATTACTTAGGTGTGCAGTATGGAACCACTAGGGACCATTCAAAACCTTTCGACGAAATATGGACGTAATCCGAAGGAGAATAAGTACGTTTATGCCTTTTCATCCCCCCTTTCTCGAGGTCTCCTACGGCGTGTGTACAGTGGGATTTGACTTTGAGTCACACGTAAATAAAAGGGCAAAGGGTCTCTCTAATCCCCCAGTTCACCAACACCATCGGTACCACTGGCACACCTTTGGTGGACACTTTAAAATGTCTCTGAACAGAGCATCCATCTAGCGATCCCAACCCGCCGGCCGCATATGTAACCATTTCGACAGCTCTCTGATCTCGTATGCAGCTATCAGGCGCTACTGTGGAATGGGTTGCCTTTCCCTGCTGCTGGTAGGGGTAAGCGAATGAGTATCTCTGCACAGGGACAGTTTGAAATACCCCAACATAAGTTCTCGAGTGATACCAAGGATGCCACTGAATTGGGGGGGGGGGGGGGGGGGGAGGTGGTCTTAAGGGGATCCTTTGCCATTTCATTTACGTGTATATCAGCGTCGCATCCCTCCGCGCATAGGTAACGGGAAGGGGTGATGAAGAAGCTATAAAAATGTAAATACGTAAATGTAAATACGTAAATACGAAAAAATGTAAATACCTTCTCAAGTTCATTTCAGATGGCTATCTGGAAGTTACATATCTATTTCTAGCATAATACAGGGTGCTGGCTTTGTGACAAGAAGATGGAAAATGCTTTAATGCATCGCCATGAGTATCGTTTATCCGTTGATACAGATGCAAAACTTTTAGTTTTGTACTCAGTGCGACAGTACGGGCGTCTTTTTTCTGTTAGTGTCTGCTTTCATTTTGATGCGCAGTTAGTACATCACTTCACACACCTTTACACTATCTGTATGTATTTACACTGTGATAGCGAAACTTTGCCGGCATCCAGCATGTGCTATACAACCGTTACTTGTTACAAAGATAGCTGCCAAAGTTTCTCTATCACAGTGTAAATACGTACAGATTGTGTAAAGATGTGTAAAGTGATGTACCAAGTGGCAATCAAAATGAAAGCAGACAATGAAAGCCGCCCATACTGTCGCAGTGAGAACAAAACTAAAAATTTTGCATCCGTATCGACTGGTAAACGATACTCATATCGATACATTAAAGCATGTTCCATCTTCTTGTCAGCAAATGGTTCAAATGGCTCTGAGCACTATGGGACTTAACTTCTGAGGTCATCAGTCCCCTAGAACTTAGAACTACTTAAACCTAACTAACCTAAGGACATCACACACATCCATGCCCGAGGCAGGATTCGAACCTGCGACCGTAGCGGTCGCGCGCTTCCAGACTGTAGCGCCTAGAACCGCTCGGCCACTCCGGCCGGCTAATTTTACATATTTATATGTTACGTTTGGTAAAATAAGTAAACTGGGGCGTCCGCTACTAATTTCCGAGGTCCGACCAAACACAATAAAGCAAGCCATTTATAACTGGTGCAGGCTATAAATACAATAGGAGTTTTAAATTTGACAGCTTAATTTTACGTTCTGAAACTCTTGAGATAGCAGCACTCTCAAACCCATGAGTGAGCTTACTTGCCTTCGTAGATACCATTGAGCGGTATTAAAACCTCTTTGACCATTTTTTCCCCTAAAGGCTTACATGAGAGTTCTGCAATTTGCATTCTTTTGGGCGTTTTGTTTACTAAATTCGGAGACCACTTTTACACGATATCACAACTGCAATACCGAGTGCAGATATATTTATTCGCAGTTTTCGGTAAATATACGAAATTTTTCTTTTGAAATAGTAGTAGAACATAATTTTACTTTCATTGTGAGAAGGAGTCTTATTACTTTTTAAGCACCCATCACTTCCAGTCTTTCTCTTTGACTGTGTGACGCAAGCATAGGTGGTACAAAGAAAAAGTCTGACTGCACGGGGAGGTGGTGTTGCGAATGGAACAACAAGATTTCCGATGTGGCGAAATAGCACATCAGTTGCGTTAAAAAAAATTTTGACGCAACTAATGTGCTGTTTCTTCAAATCAGTGTTCATCAAAAACAGTTGTTAAAAAAATGACCCTAATATAAATGAAAGATCGGTTTTTGTAATAAGAGGAGACGTGTGAGCGGATATGCTGCGGTAGTCGGCGCTGCCAACAGAAACTGCCACCTTTAACTTCACTATGCAAATTTTGACACTACAACTGCTAGGTCGCTGGCGTTTACAGAAATGAAAAAAACAGGGAATTTGGCAGGAAGTGTTCCAGACAAGTCTGCTACGCGACGAAACTGAACGACCGACCAATCGCACACCTTTGGTTGTGCAACTGACATGCAGTTACCATTGTTAGCAAAATGATTATTGCCAAGAGTGAACGTGCATCGTTTTCCTTTGAATTCTCCATCTAAGGGGAATAAGCAGGCAGCTAGCTTGTTGGTGCACAGAATATCTAATAATAAATCAATACTGAAATATACAGCTCTAAAACCTTCAGTATATTTACACTGTGCAGCTGTGTTTTTTTTCTTTTTTTTAGGCCGTTACGTCAATATTTTTTCGTCTGTATCTCGATACTTTTTTCGATACATCATGGGCCGGAAATGGTATTTTTTAATTATGATATATCGGATTCCTGATTTTTTTAAAAATCAACAGTCCTACTTGATAGCAGGACGAGTTCTTAATCATTATACACTCCTGGAAATTGAAATAAGAACACCGTGAATTCATTGTCCCAGGAAGGGGAAACTTTATTGACACATTCCTGGGGTCAGATACATCACATGATCACACTGACAGAACCACAGGCACATAGACACAGGCAACAGAGCATGCACAATGTCGGCACTAGTACAGCGTATATCCACCTTTCGCAGCAATGCAGGCTGCTATTCTCCCATGGAGACGATCGTAGACATGCTGGATGTAGTCCTGTGGAACGGCTTGCCATGCCATTTCCACCTGGCGCCTCAGTTGGACCAGCGTTCGTGCTGGACGTGCAGGCCGCGTGAGACGACGCTTCATCCAGTCCCAAACATGCTCAATGGGGGACAGATCCGGAGATCTTGCTGGCCAGGGTAGTTGACTTACACCTTCTAGAGCACGTTGGGTGGCACGGGATACATGCGGACGTGCATTGTCCTGTTGGAACAGCAAGTTCCCTTGCCGGTCTAGGAATAGTAGAACGATGGGTTCGATGACGGTTTGGATGTACCGTGCACTATTCAGTGTCCCCTCGACGATCACCAGTGGTGTACGGCCAGTGTAGGAGATCGCTCCCCACACCATGATGTCGGGTGTTGGCCCTGTGTGCCTCGGTCGTATGCAGTCCTGATTGTGGCGCTCACCTGCACGGCGCCAAACACGCATACGACCATCATTGGCACCAAGGCAGAAGCGACTCTCATCGCTGAAGACGACACGTCTCCATTCGTCCCTCCATTCACGCCTGTCGCGACACCACTGGAGGCGGGCTGCACGATGTTGGGGCGTGAGCGGAAGACGGCCTAACGGTGTGCGGGACCGTAGCCCAGCTTCATGGAGACGGTTGCGAATGGTCCTCGCCGATACCCCAGGAGCAACAGTGTCCCTAATTTGCTGGGAAGTGGCGGTGCGGTCCCCTACGGCACTGCGTAGGATCCTACGGTCTTGGCGTGCATCCGTGCGTCGCTGCGGTCCGGTCCCAGGTCGACGGGCACGTGCACCTTCCGCCGACCACTGGCGACAACATCGATGTACTGTGGAGACCTCACGCCCCACGTGTTGAGCAATTCGGCGGTACGTCCACCCGGCCTCCCGCATGCCCACTATACGCCCTCGCTCAAAGTCCGTCAACTGCACATACGGTTCACGTCCACGCTGTCGCGGCATGCTACCAGTGTTAAAGACTGCGATGGAGCTCCGTATACCACGGCAAACTGGCTGACACTGACGGCGGCGGTGCACAAATGCTGCGCAGCTAGCGCCATTCGACGGCCAACACCGCGGTTCCTGGTGTGTCCGTTGTGCCGTGCGTGTGATCATTGCTTGTACAGCCCTCTCGCAGTGTCCGGAGCAAGTATGGTGGGTCTGACACACCGGTGTCAATGTGTTCTTTTTTCCATTTCCAGGAGTGTATTTTATTTCATTACGTTTCCGAGTTAAATATTTAGGCTCGTATATGGTCAAGATTCGGAGCCGCCTTCGGAAGAAGCTTTCCCTACAGCGACAGCAACCACAGCACAGTACTTTTGCGTCCGCGCCTACGAGAAACTACATCCTTTTATGTTTTGGTGATTGTATATTGGCAACTTTTCCGCTGTTGTGAAGGAATTTTCGCAGCAACAAAGGTTCAATCTCCAAACTTTTATTGTTGCAGTTCTGTTTCATCTTGTTTAGATGTGTTATCTGTTCCACGAGCGTTCTCGAAAACGAGTCGCTTGCTAACACTTGGCTGCTGCAGCTTTCTGCTAGAAACTGCTGGTAGAAGGGCGGCAGGCACTGTTACACCGATGTGCTGGGTGTGCCGGCAGGTACGTGATCGAGACGTGGGTGGAGGGCGGCGACCCGCTGCCACAGCAGCTGCTGGCGCTGGGTTACCGGCTCGTGGTGGCCACCAAGGACGCCTGGTACCTGGACCACGGCTTCTGGGGCAGCACGCGCTATCACGACTGGAAGGCCGTCTACAGCAACCGGCTGCCTGGCTCCATGGCACAGGGCGTGCTGGGCGGCGAGGTCGCCAGCTGGGGGGAGCTCGTTGACGACCAGGTCAGTGGCGCCAGCACTCGACCCCAAACCCAACCCCGACCCCAACCCCAGCCCCAGCCCCAACCCGAACACCCTGCCCCAACCCAAACACCCAACCCCAACCCCAATCTCAACTCAACCCCGCCAGGAGGGTCGGTGAGCAGGTGGGTCTTAAAAGTTTCACTTGATCCATGACTTAACTACTAATGGCATCATACAGAGAGTAGCGGAGTGTCTCCTGGTATCACTGTTACTTCCTGCTCTTTACTGATGCTGCAGGTGTTTACAAGAAAGTATCATCAATGGACAATGGTTAGGAACTACAGAAATATTAGTAAAAAAGTCCACTTTACATAATGAATGGCAGCTCTCTTTAAATGTATATAAACGTAAGATAATGCCTATATGAAACAGAAACAACGTGATGACATGTGATTATAGGATTAACAGCCAACACCTCATGCTCATCCCATTGTATAAGTACACTGTCTGATCAAAAGTTCGCAGACCCGTATTATGGGACATTAATATAGGGTGTATCCATTCTTTGCCTTTATGACAGCTTGAATGCTGCTGGGGAGACTCCCAGTGAGGTGCCTGAATGTCTGTGGGGGAATGGCAGCCCATTCTTCCTCAAGAGTCGAAAACAGAGAGGGTAATGATGTTGCGCACTGTAGACTGGGGTGACGTCAGAATTCCAACACATCCCACATGTGTTTCATTGGCTTCAGGTGGACGCTCCGGGCCGACGAGTCCACCTTTGGGACTCTTCAAACCCATGCCTCACAGGTGCTGCTCTGTGACAGGGTGCATTGTCATGCTGATCCAAAAAAATATCAACTCCGAACTTTTTCCTCTACTGTGTGCAGTGCACAGTGGTTGCTGCTCATATCCTTCCATATTTAGTGTTTTCTTATGCGCAATAAAAGGACCATACCATAATCGTGTAAAACAGCCCCATACCATAACACTCCCTCCTCCATATTTCACTGTTGGCTCTACACATCGTGGCAGACAACGTTCCGCAGGCATTCCATCGGATTGCCACAAACTATAGTGTCATTCATCACTCCAAACCATTCGTTTCCAGTCATGCATTGCCGAATCGCGCTGCTCTTTACACAATCTCAAGTGTCGCCCAGCAATGACTCCACAGGGTGCCTCAAACCTTTTGACTTTAATTACACAGGCGATAGTGGGGTCCAGTACTGTTTACATTGTAATAGGGAACCAGTAGTTGGAAATGCATATTTACAGTGTTAAGACATACACAATGTACACCACATAACAAGAACATAGCTCATGGTAACTGTTGAAAGTGATGACTGCACTCTTGCAAGGATTCTTTTGTTGATCGCAAAAGGATGTGGTTTCAAGACGACGGTGCGCTGTCCCACTTAGATGTTAATATGCACGAGCACCTGAACAATGCATACCTTCACTGCTGGGTTGTACACTGTCTCCCTAAATAAAGAGACTTATTTCGTACAGTATACAGTATTTACTCCTGTCACGGTCGCCACTTTACAATATAATATATATATATATATATATATATATATATATATATATATATATATAATTTTTTATTATATATATATATAATAAAAAATAAAATGTGTGGCTTTTTGGATATATTGAATTAATGAGATTATTTTTTCAGCACTCGGACAAGCACAATAAGCTGGGCTATGACTGTAAACGGGTAAAGAATCCTTTTATATTAGTTTCACATAAATGAAACAGTCTTTCTCTTGTGGTATATTCATGCTCACCAATTAATAATATTATCTCCGCCATAATCACCTACAAAATCTTGACCATGTCCATGTTGCGTTAATCGGATCTTCGTAACTTTTCTGAAGTACGCAGATGGGCTTCAGTTCTTCTTATTACATTACTGCTTGAAATAATAACTCATAGAACCTTTCAGTTAATAAAATGACACTATATTCTTTTGTTCAATGCACGTATAAGATACGTACTCTTCACTTATTCACATCACACAAAATGGTTATCTCCGTTCTCTGGCAGAGAGCAAGTCCTTCCTCCTACTGAGGGACAGGAAAAACATCTTATGTTTTTTAACATTCGAAAAGCAAAAATACATGACGGTAGGCACAGTCTCTACGCTGGGCTAACGCTTCACCTTTTCTCTTTGCCTTTAAAGAAAACGAAAACAAAAAAGTAAGAAATTCAAAAGGTTCATCACAGACGGAACTGGAGGTCATGTCCCAAGGCCAGCTCGATTGCCGGATCTCACACCTGTGGGTTTTTTCCTCTGGGGTGACATCGAGACGTTGGTATATAAAACCCCCGTAGAAGCGAATGAAGACCTGCTTCCTAGGGTTCAAACTGCCTGCGTCCTGGTACAAGAGACACCAGGGATCTTTGAGAGAGTGCTGCAGAACTTCATTGAAATGCATGCACTGAGACTGGTGGTCGTCACTTGGGGCCACGTCGTTGTTAGGTTTATAAGACAATAAATATACGTTTCGACCATTGGTTCCCTATTTGAGACATCCTGTAGAAATGTGTGGCTTATGAGGGGTAGCTCGACCATTGTACCCCATTCTTCTTAACTGCCTATGCGGAGTCATCGTGCTAGCTGAAATACTGGCACCACTTTGGAACTCACGAGAGATCCCTTCTGTTGCTTTCATCAGATTTTTTACAACCACCGCCCCAATGATCGACGGTTCCTCCCCGTCAATGCATGAGGTCTATCTGGGGTTGGTTTAGCTGAGGTTGTTCCATCGCGTTTGCACTTCACAACACATCACCAACAGTGGATTGGAGCAACTTTGGACAGGCTGAAACGTCCGCGATGGATGCATTACTCAGGTGACACCCACTGACCAGCCCGCGCTGGAAGTCACTGGACTCTCCTGGCCGACCCATCCAGCTCTCACTGCTTCTCTGCTGACAACACAGCAGTCCCCTCCTCCTCTTATACTGGCGGTCCGTGCCTTGTGACATGCACTGTTCCAGGAGTGTCTGGATAATTTCTATCAGACCTATATTTAGGGCAAATACCAAGGAACGATACGAAACGGAACGATTAGATAAAGTCAGTATTAAGGAAGACAAATTAAAGACTCCCATTATGTGGTATGGTTCTGGGAAAATAATATCCCAGAAGCTAGACCGTCCTAAATGGAATATGTCACCATAAAGGACCAGTCTGATATTTACGAAACTTTGTGGACATCTTGTTCACCTAACGGCTATTAAATGATTATCTTGTCATTCCATTGGGGACTGTCGTCGATAGTCAACACTGGTGCGGCGTGTGACTCCCACATGCACGTGTAGACTACGTATTCGTTGCGGCATGGAAGCAAACAGCCTTAGAATCTCTTCTTGAGGAATTTCTTACCATTCCTGAAGCACGTGCTGTGTCAGCTCACGAAAATTGGTGACTGGAGCCTGATACCGTCGCGTGCCATACATACTGCATGAGCGACCAATCAGTGATCAGGTAGGTTAGTCCAGGATCTGTCTGTCGTGTGAACTGCAGTGTGGCGTCCTTGCACTATCCTGGTGCAATACACCATTTGGTACCCTGGTTATAAATTATAAAAGTACTGGGTTTTCCATTCTTGCCACATACTAGCGAGCATTTTGTCGCTCTTCAACAGTTACCAGATCAGTCTTGTTGTCATATCCAGAAGTCACGACACCATGATTCTAGCAGTTGGAGACGTATGGGCCTCCACAATCACTGCTTTCTGAGACCTTTCACAATGTCGCCTATGAACGTTCTGGCGTCGATCTGTTGTCTGTGCCACGATGTCGTGACAACTCGAGATCTCAACCCAACTTCCAGTAGCCTGTTCCCGGCGGTTCGTGGTGCCGGTCTGCCTGTAACCTCTTTCTGGATTTCAGCTGCTGTCGTCTGTCTGTTCGTCAGAGCCAGTCGAACAGCCACACCCGTTTCTCGTGGTGTAGTCTTGTGCCTACTCCTGTAGCAACACCGCTCTCCTGAGTCCGTCTCGTGGCCACTGGTTCTGCAGCTATTGCGCTAGAGACAGCTGTCGGTATGAAGCTTCTCTACCCCTCATGTCAATGAACTGACCTGCCTCGCCAAAGTCCGAAATGTAGCGATACGCTCCACTTGCAGGTACTCCGGGCATGCTGCGTTGCGACCTCCATCTCACAAGTCCCTCTAACGTTAGACGCACCCAGTGAAATACGTTCACATAGCTTGATGGGTTGGGAGTTCCTCAACAGAGATGTTCGGTCGCCTGCCTGTAAGGTCTTTCAAATGGACGCCATTTCGGCGACACGTGCGTCCTTAACCTACCCCTGTCATCCAACTGGAGAAAGGGAGCCTACAGTTTGAAGTGGAGTCCAAACCACGTGTCGTTCCTGGCACTTCTGTACATCAATGAGAGGTGAAGGCTAGCCTCAGGGTAGACTGAAAAATTTCAGTGTCAGAGCAGGATTCGATCTCGCGACCTTAGATTCTACAAGCTCGCACTTTACCACTATACCGCCAACCCCGAAACACGTCCAGTGTCCGTTACAAACTCACACCATTCTTAATATGCAGGAATGGCTATTTTTCTCTTCTGAAAACAATGAATATAAGCTCGCATGAGGGTGAATTTTGATCAACATAACCCACAGGCACGGAAGAGGTTACCGACAGATCTGTACCTGCAGATTGGAAAAATGCGCAGGTCGCACCAGTGTTTAAGAAGGGTAGTAGGAGTAATCCATCGAACTACAGACCTATATCATTGACGTCGGTTTGCAGTAGGGTTTTGGAGCATATACTGTATTCAAACATTATGAATCACCTCGAATGGAACGATCTATTGATACGTAATCAGCATGGTTTCAGAAAACATCGTTCTTGTGCAACGCAGCTAGCTCTTTCCTCGCACGAAGTAATGGCCGCTATCGACAGGGGATCTCAAGTTGATTCCGTATTTCTAGATTTCCGGAAAGCTTTTGACACCGTTCCTCACAAGCGACTTCTAATCAAGCTGCGGGCCTATGGGGTATCGTCTCAGTTGTGCGACTGGATTCGTGATTTCCTGTCAGGAAGGTCGCAGTTCGTAGTAATAGACGGCAAATCATCGAGTAAAACTGAAGTGATATCAGGTGTTCCCCAGGGAAGCGTCCTGGGACCTCTGCTGTTCCTGATGTATAGAAATGACCTGGGTGACAATCTGAGCAGTTCTATTGGGTTGTTCGCACATGATGCTGTAATTTACCGTCTAGTAAGGTCATCCAAAGACCAGTATCAGTTGCAAAGCGATTTAGAAAAGATTGCTTTATGGTGTGGCAGGTGGCAGTTTACGCTAAATAACGAAAAGTGTGAGGTGATCCACATGAGTTCCAAAAGAAATCCGTTGGAATTCGATTACTCGATAAATAGTACAATTCTCAAGGCTGTCAATTCAACTAAGTACGTGGGTGTAAAAATTACGAACACCTTCAGTTGGAAAGACCACATAGATAATATTCTGGGGAAGGCGAACCAAAGGTTGCGTTTCATTGGCAGGACACTTAGAAGGTGCAACAAGTCCACTAAAGAGACAGCTTACACTACACTCGTTCGTCCTCTGTTAGAATACTGCTGCTCGGTGTGGGATCCTTACCAGGTGGGATTGACGGAGGACATCGAAAGGGTGCAAAAAAGGGCAGCTCGTTTTGTATTATCACGTAATAGGGGAGAGAGTGTGGCAGATATGATACGCGAGTTGGGATGGAAGTCATTAAAGCAAAGACGTTCTTCGTCGCGGCGAGATCTATTTACGAAATTTCAGTCACCAACTTTCTCTTCCGAATGCGAAAATATTTTGTTGAGCCCAACCTACATAGGTAGGAATGATCATCAAAATAAAATAAGAGAAATCAGAGCTCGAACAGAAAGGTTTAGGTGTTCGTTTTTCCCGCGCACTGTTCGGGAGTGGAATGGTAGAGAGATAGTATGATTGTGGGTCGATGAACCCTCTGCCAAGCACTTAAATGTGAATTGCAGATTAATCATGTAGATGTAGAAATACTGCAGTATCAGTCTGGCAGCGTTCCATCAAAGTGTTCGTGATGTGACAGTTTCCACTTTCAACAGTGTTTGACACTAGCAATAACAAGTCATTTTCAATAGTGTTTACTACAAAGAGAGAGGGGAGAGAGGAACTTTATACCCACAACAAAAGTTAGAAGAATCGCAAATTTCGTTAACTTTTTAAATAGATACTGAGGTATAAGTAGGGTCCAGAATCTGAACGTATATTTTAGCACAACCTTAGCAACACCAACGCATATTCCCGTATAGTGAAAACTGAAGGGACGAATACTTTACGACAACCACAAAAAATTTAAAATGCAAATTTCGTAAATTGTCGTTGACTTGTATTCACACTATACTCTTTGAAGATACATGTAAGATGTTTAAGAAGGGTCCCAAACCCGAAAATATTAATATGATATTTATTTTGAAAAGTCACATTCACTACTAAGACTTACATTTTTGGCTTAAGTTTTACCGAAAAATTACGGAATCTGGTATAAGAGATCATTAAAAAGTATGTCTTTTTTTTTTTAATTTTAAAATACGAGTGACATTTGATAGATAATGCACACCCTTTTTTTACTTACACCTTTTTTTCAATATTTCTTTACAGTCCTTCATTACAGTCTTCTTGCTTCTCTATAATTGAATCTCAACGTCTCGGAAGCTCTATTACTCCATCCAGGACACCACTTCTGCTCATCTGTCGAATAGCTCGGGTAACGGTGGTAGAGATCTCTTGCAAAGAAAGATAACGACGTCCACATATATAGCTTTTTTCAACTTCGAGAACAAGTAGAAGCCTGATGGACTCACACACTCGGGCTATAAGGAGGATGCGGCATCACCTCCCATCCGTATTCGCGCAGTTCTTGGGCGACAACATCGCCGATATGGGGGCGAGCATTGTCATGGAGAATTAGTGGCCCATCCTGAGGTCCGGTGTTGTGCATTTTTCTGCGCAGTTTTGCATGAAGTTACGTTAATACGGTGCTGTGAAACTTGTTCGACGTGGGACTATTTGTCTTGATGATTCCTTGGTGATCATAAACAAGAAACATCATTTGTTTGAGCACGTCGAAATTTTTTTGGACGTGGAGAATGTTAAGCTCGTCACTCATTGGACTGTGAATTCAACTCCGGTTCAAAGTCTCTAATTCACGTTTCACCAATAGCGACAATGGGACTCAAGAATTCTTGGACGTCACAATCGAATCGCTGTTTCAGCAAGGTTGCAATGTCCAGAGGGTTCTGCTTCTCTTCAGCAGTCGAACAGTGTGGGACTCATCTCGAAGAAATTTTTCTCTTCTTTCTCATTTGTCACAATACAGAACACTGATGTTGGGTGAAATCCGGGGCTTCAGAGAGTTCCTCGCAAATCGCACTGCGACTTTCTTCACGAGCATCTGCCACAAGTTTCACATCTCGTTCATCTGTTGACGTTTTCAGCCTTGGGGGTCTTGGATTATCGACTATGCTCATACAACCACCACGAAAACGATTAAAACATTTCAATCTTGCTGTACGACCACTGGTCTTCAACAATCACAGTATCCGAGACCCTTGCAGGGCCCATTTCTACCTGTCACCTATTTTAGGTTAGAGTACACAGCGAAAAAACAAAAACACGAGCTTTTTCCTCGAGGTCCCAACTACTCTACTGGCCATTAAAACTGCTACACCAAGAAGAAATGCAGATGATAAACTGGTATTCATTGGACAAATATATTATACAAGAACTGACATCTGATTACATTTTCACGCAATTTGGGTGCATAGATCCTGAGAAATCAGTACACAGAATAACCACCTCGGCCCTAATAACGGCCTTGATACGCCTGGGCATTGAGTCAAACAGAGCTTGGATGGCGTGCACAGGCACAGCTGCCCATGCAGCTTCAACACGATATCACAGTTCATCAAGAGTAGTGACTGGCGTATTGTGACGAGCCAGTTGCTCGGCCACCATTGACCAAACGTTTTCAATTGATGAGAGATCTGGAGAATGTGATGGCCAGGGCAGCAGCAGAACATTTTCTGTATCCAGAAAGGCCCGTACAGGACCTGCAACATGCGGTAGTGCATTATCCTGTTGAAATGTAGGGTGTCGCAGGGATCGAATGAAGGGTAGAGCCACAGGTCGTAACACGTCTGAAATGTAACGTCCACTGTTCAAAATGCCGTAAATGTGAACAAGAGGTGACCGAGACGTCTAACCAATGGCACCCCATACCATCACGCCGGGTGATACGCCAGTATGGCGATGACGAAACACGCTTCCAATGTGCATTCACCACGATGTCGCCAAACACGGATGCATCCATCATGATACTGTAAACAGAACCTGGATTCACCCGAAAAAATGATGTTTTGCCATTCGTGCACCCAGGTTCGTCGTCGAGTACACCATCGCAGGCGCTCCTGTCTGTGATACAGCGTCAAGGGTAACCGCAGCCGTGGTCTCCGAGCTGATAGTCCATGATGTTGCAAACATCGTCGAACTGTTCGTGCAGATGGTTGTTGTCTTGCAAACGTCCCCATCTGTTGACTCAGGGATCGAGACGTGGCTGCACGATCCGTTACAGCCAAGCGGATAAGATGCTTGTCATCTCGACTGCTAGTGATACGAGGGCGTTGGGATCCAGCACGGCGTTCCGTATTACCCTCCTGAACCCACCGATTCCATATTCTGCTAACAGTCATTGGATCTCGACCAACGCGAGCAGCAATGTCGCGATACGATAAACCGCAATCGCGATAGGCTACAATCAAAATCGGAAACGTGATGGTACGCATTTCTCCTCCTTACACGAGCCATCACAACAACGTTTCACGAGGCAACGCCTGTCAACTGCTGTTTGTGTATGAGAAATCGGTTGGAAACTTTCCTCATGTCAGCACGTTGTAGGTTTCGCCACCGGCGTCAACCTTGTGTGAATACTCTGAAAAGCTAATTATTTGCATATCACAGCATGTTCTTCCTCTCGGTCAAATTTCGCGTCTGTACCACGTCACCTTCGCGGTGTAGCAATTTTAATGGCCAGTAGTGTACATCTGAAGTAATTTCCATTGTCGTTGTATCAAAGAGTCCTCAGTAGTACCAAGCTGTGCGTTATTTATGAAATGTCCCTCGTATGAAGTACATGACTGGATTACGATATTTTCAAGAAAATATCCCCGCTCCCTGCCTCCGCGCGGGGACTGGGTGTTCGTGTTGTCCTCGTTATTTCATCATCATCATCATTCGCGACAGTGACTAGATTGGATTGTGTAAAAAATTGGACTGTGTAAAAATTTGGACTCTGTACGGGCACTGATGACCCGGAGCTTGCAACGGTTCTTTCGCGTTCTGGTCAATACGGTACCACTGTAAAGACGGAAGATCCGCGATTCGGAATGTCAGAACTGTGTTGTAAGTAGCGGCAGGACCACCACCACAAAATTACGCAGCACTAACACTGCAAACCATCGACTCTCGGAGAGAGATTTTAACCGTGTTCAACCTAATGGTAAAGTATCGAACTATTTTTCTCCGAATCATACAGTTTGTGGAAAAAGCAGTGAGAATAATTACTTTTGGAAACCTTTAGCCAGACAAAGTCCGTTATAACAATAAACTGTTTCGCTTAATAAAACGGCCGCCAGCCCAAATCAGGTACAGTGTCTACACAAAAAGATTAAGTCAATTTTCGACACTGAATAAATAACTACTTTCACTTACTACGTAATTTAAATACAACCACTTAATTTCCATTTACTACGGTCACTTGGCAGTAAGTACTATTAATTCCACTTTCTGTTACTTATGGAATTTATCACTATACTTCAGTAATTATTTAAAGAAGAGACACATATGTTTCAACAAGGATACAAAAAAAATATGAAACTTATAGCTATCATTCATATGACCAAAACTATTATTTAACACGACTAAATTTAATTTCTTTAGGACTGTTATTTGTTAATGTTTTTCTAACACTAATATTAGTCTCGCTTTCTTTGACATGGAGAAGCAACACGAACAATTACTGTTAAGATTGTTGCAGTTAAACAATTATGTTACTTTACTTTCAGAAATGCTATTGAAAACGTATCCTCATGGTCACGCAAAGCGGTGGCCCTTAAACTGATACGTGCAATCTTTAGTATTTAATAATGATTTTCAGAATTTACTCCCAAAACAGTACTATTGCCAGTAATTTACTATTACTCAAGCTTCAATAAGCATCAGGATACTCGGAATAAATTCGTTTAGGTAAGGACCCTACTGAGGTAAATGAAATAGGGAAATTACGGTTCAATACAAAGGTACATTTAACACTTATATTCCACTGGTTGAAGATGGATGGTTCATACTGTGATACACTTCTAAATAAAGTACTTTGCCTGTTACTGATGTCGAAGGTGGCGTGAGGCGGTGCTGCGTAGTAACATTGCGCTGGTATGGCTCTTGATGTACATAGCTCTGTCTTCCTCTTGGTGGCGACGATAAAATTGCAAATTTTTGAGCTATTAATTTATTGCCGTACTGCGCCAATCATGTAGAACACGTCCGAGGCCAAAACCCAGTCTTGCAGGTAAATTCGGGGCCTCTAGTGGTTGACGTAATGCGTGTTCACCACTTGCAGGGCACCTACCGAGTATCTGAGCCACTCGTGCGCCAATTCTAACTCGCGCGCTCCACCACCTTTTCCATTCCACCACAGAACGGAGTTCCGTTCTACCTATGATCCCTACACCTTTTCAATTTACACTTCTGCTTACAAAAACCCTAAGTATGAAACATCTACAATTGTATGACAGTATATACCGGGTGATCAAAAAGTCAGTATAAATTTGAAAACTTAATAAACTACGGAATAATGTAGACAGAGAGGTAAAAATTAACACACATGCTTGGAATGACATGGGGTTTTATTAGAACCACCCCATATTGCTAGACGCGTGAAAGATCTCTTGCGTGCATCGTTTGGTGATGATCGTGTGCTCAGCCGCCACTTTCGTCATGCTTGGCCTCCCAGGTCCCCAAACCTCAGTCCGTGCGATTATTGGCTTTGGGGTTACCTGAAGTCGCAAGTGTATCGTGATCGACCGACATCTCTAGGGATGCTGAAAGACAACATCCGACGCCAATTCCTCACCATAACTCCGGACATGCTTTACAGTGCTGTTCACAATATTATTACTCGACTACAGCTATTGTAGAGGAATGATGGTGGGCATATTGAGCATTTCCTGTAAAGAACATCATCTTTGCTTTGTCTTACTTTGTTATGCTAATTATTGCTATTCTGATCAGATGAAGCACCATCTGTCGGATATTTTTGAACTTTTTTTGTGGTTCTAATAAAACCCCATGTCGTTCCAAGCATGTGTGTCAGTTTGTACTTCTCTATCTACATTATTCCGTGATTTATTCAGTTTTCAAATTTATACTGAATTTTTGACCACCCAGTACATACAAAATTGACATAATTAATTACAGTTGTATTTGGAATATTACATAATTATTTAGAAAATATGTTTTAATACATTTATTCCACCTACGTCAAAGAGGTCATTTTAAACAGATAAACTACACTTAACAAAAGCTCACTCTCGTTGTAGAATTTGCTTAATTATTCAAAATTATTACGGAACAAAAAATTTTAAAATATACAGATTAATGGCAGTATTATATTTACAATAGCATTACAAGTTGAGCTCCGTACAAACCAAACATCATCATCACCGCTCCCTACCACCTGCTACTGTGACAGTTTGTGTGTTGCCCCAGACAAAATCTCGCCTGTACGCATTGTTTAGCTGTGACGGTGTAGCACACTGCGCTGGCTTTTGGAGACAGCCTGAGCTCTTCCTGTCGTGTTCGCAGTCACTGGACAAAATTTTTTAAAATATACAGATTAATAGCAGTATTATATTCACAATAGAATTACAAGTTGGGCTCCCCACAAACCAAACATCATCATCGTCATCATCACCGCTCCCTACCACCTGCTACTGTGACAGTTTGTGTGTCGCCCCAGACAAAATCTCGCCTGTACGCATTGTTTGGCTGTGACGCTGTAGCACACTGTGGTGCCTTTTGAAGACAGCCTGAGCTCTTCCTGTGGTGTTCGCAGTCGCTGGACGCGCGGGTGTGGCCGCGCGCGGCGGCGCTGGCGGAGCGCCTGTGGTCGAACCCCGGCACGTCGGCCAGGGAGGCGGAGCCGCGGCTGCACGCCCACCGCGCCAGGCTGGTGGCCGCCGGCGTCCGGGCGGAGGCCCTGGCGCCGCGCTACTGTGTGCTCAACGAGGGCGCCTGCCGCTAGCCGCCGACCCTAACTCAACACTCTGCTGTACCGCTCTGCACAAGTTCCTGCCGCCAATAAAGGCTACGTCTTGTTCTGTACCGCTCTCCTGTTTCCAAATGATATCCCCTCAGTTATCCACCTTTCAGCGCACAGACCCGGCACGCTCAAGACCCACATAGTGACGATAAATGGCTGTCAATCTCGTCAGCAATATCGCCTGCAATCCGATGCTCTCTTCGACTGTCATCCGGCAAGTGAGAGGTCAATGTGACAACATCAAAGGAGAGAGAACACTGTCACACTGTTCCGGACTGTAGCGCCTAGAACCACATGGCCACTACGGCCGGCGAGTCATCATCTTCAAACCTTGTTCAACGAAGAGAATCTTTCAGTTTCCCAAATAGATGATAGTCAAAAATGGCTCTGAGCACTATGGGACTTAACATCTATGGTCATCAGTCCCCTAGAACTTAGAACTACTTAAACCTAACTAACTATGGGACTTAACATCTATGGTCATCAGTCCCCTAGAACTTAGAACTACTTAAACCTAACTAACTATGGGACTTAACATCTATGGTCATCAGTCCCCTAGAACTTAGAACTACTTAAACCTAACTAACCTAAGGACAACACACAACATCCACAGATGATAGTCACAAGGAGCCAGATCAGGACTGTAAAGCGGGTGTTTCAGTGTTGTCCATCCGTGTTCTGTGATCTCTTCCATGGTTGTTTGACTGACATGTGGCTGTGCAATGTCTTGTAACAGTACATAGCAGGTAGTACTGAACAAAACTACGAGGGTCACTCCAAAAGAAATGCACACTATTTTTTTAAAATCCATCTTTTATTCTTCATGTTTGAAAGTTTTACAGTGTGTAGATACATCCTTTAGCAACAATATTTTCATTTCTCCACATAATTTCCATCCCTCTCATCTGCCTTACGCCATATTGGAACCAGTACCTGTATACCCGCACGGTAAACTTCTGGACGAACCTGTTGGAGACACTGTTTGGCAGCGTGCACAAGGGAGTCATCATCAAAAAAAAATGGTTCAAATTTCTCTGAGCACTATGGGACTTAATTGCTGTGGTCATCAGTCCCCCAGAACTTGGAACTACTTAAACCTAACCAACCTAAGGACATCACACACATCCATGCCCAAGGCAGGATTCGAAACTGCGACCATAGCGGTCGCGCGGTTCCGGACTGTAGCGCCTAGAACCACATGGCCACTCTGGCCGGCGAGTCATCATCTTCAAACCTTGTTCCACGAAGAGAATCTTTCAGTTTCCCAGATAGTCAAAAATGGCTCTGAGCACTATGGGACTTAACATCTATGGTCATCAGTCCCCTAGAACTTAGAACTACTTAAACCTAACTAACCTAAGGACAGCACACAACACCCACAGATGATAGTCACAAGGAGCCAGATCAGGACTGTAAAGCGGGTGTTTCAGTGTTGTCCATCCGTGTTTTGTGATCTCTTCCATGGTTGTTTGACTGACATGTGGCTGTGCATTGTCTTGTAACAGTAAAACATCCTGCTTTTGCCGATGTGGTCGAACACGACTCAGTCGAGCTTGAAGTTTCTTCAGTGTAGTCACATATACATCACTTGGCATGATGTCGACAAGCAAGTGTCCTTTGGAATCGAAAAACACCGTGCCATAACTTTCCCAGCAGAAGGTGTAGTTTTGAATTTTTTTTTCTTGGGTGAATTTGCATGATCCACTCCATTGATTGCCTCTTCGTCTCTGGTGAAAAATGATGGAGCCATGTTTCATCACCTGTCACAATTCTTCCAAGAAATTCATCTCCACCAATCTAGTACTGTTCCAAAAGTTCGCTGCATACCGTTTTTCTTGTTTCTTTGTGAGCCACTGTCGACATCCTGGAAGCCCACCTGACACAAACCTTTATTAACGCCAACACTTTCAATATTCTGCAAACACTTCCTTCCCCTAGCCCAACATAGCGTGACAATTCGTTCACGGTGATCCGTCTGTCAGCACTCACCAATTCGTTAACTCTCTGCACATTGTCTGGAGTGTGTGCAGTACGAGGCCTGCCACTGCGAGGACAATCCTCAATTTTCCCATGCCCGCTTTCATCACGTAACCTGCTTGCCCACCGACTAATTGTACTGCGATCAACAGCAGCATCTCTATACACCTTTTTCAACCTCTAGTGGATGTTTCCCACTGTCTCGTTTTCACAGCACAGGAATTCTATGACAACACGTTGCTACTGACGAACGTCAAGTGCAGCAGTCATCTTGAAGACATGCTGTGACGGCGCCACTCACGGGAACAGGTTGAACTAAGTTTGAAAACAAGTGGGAAGGATGTATCTACACAATGTAAAACTTTCACATATGCAGAATGAAAACTGTATTTTTACAAAAATAGTGTGCATTTCTTTTGGAGTGACCTTGGATAAGAAAAGCTCCTATAATGATACATCCCGAAACCAATACCTCTTGACATATGAGTTTATCTGTCCTCTCGTTCCCACCTGTCTGTTATATAGACGTAGACGCTACAGGCAGTGCCACTTGGGTTACCACCCATCATGAGGCACCTTTCAATCGTTCTTCACACTTAATCACGCACTCCTTCGAATGCACCTGCCCCCATTTCGACTGTGTCAGATGCACTGGTCACTAGCCAGTCTAAAATTTGCACATAGCTGATGGACTGAGGATACACCAGTGCCCTTAAATGTCCCCACAGCCAGAAATCCAACGGGTTTGGAAGAAGCACATTGATGATCTGCACAAACAGTTTGGTTCAACTACTTGTGCTATTAGGGTTATTGCAAATTTTTGGTGATAAACGTAGTAAATTAGCCTACTACGGCTGTTTTAATTCACTGCTCTCGTGTGGCATCATATTTCGGGCTAATTCATCATTAAGAGGAAAAGTATTCATTGCACAAAAGCGTCTAATCAGAATAATAGCTGAAGCCCACGAAAGATCACCTCGCAGACAGGAACTCGGGATATTTACAGTACCTTCGCAATACATACATTCACTTATGAAATTTGTTACTAATAACCCATCCCAGTTCAAAAATAACAGCGAAGGGAGGCCGTGCTACAGGAAATGGAACTCCTCGGTCGATCCATCGCCCACCAACCGTTGAGGTGAGGTAGCGTCGCGCGATCCGGAGAAAACGATCCCGTCGACCGTAAATTACTGTCGTGGTCGTTCTGCAACGGTAACATTCTCCAATAGTGCTGGTAATCCACTGTGCAGGCGTCGCTCACACACAGCACCTGTTAATCTGTTTGTTAAAGTATATGGCCCAATACGTTTGTCACAGACAATTTCTGCCCAATACACTGATACTAAAGCGATCCTGACGGCTCATTTTAATGATTGCTCGATGGTTTGCATCTGCCCACAAGTACTTATTGTAGTAACTCAGTCTGCCATCTGTCATGAATACTGCCTCATCTGTAAAATACACTCTGTTGTTGTTGTGGTCTTCAGTCCAGAGACCGGTTTAATGCAGCTCTCCATGCTACTCCATCCTGTGCAAGCTTCTTCATCTCCCAGTACCTACTGCAACCTACATCCTTCTGAATCTGTTTAGTGTATTCATCTCTTGATGCCTCAGAACGTGTCCTACCAACCGATCCCTTCTTCTAGTCAAGATGTGCCACAAGCACCTCTTCTCCCCAATTCTGTTCAATACCTCCTCATTAGTTATGTGATCTACCCATCTAGTCTTCACCATTCTTCTGTAGCACCACATTTCGAAAGCTTCTATTCTCTTCTTGTCTAAGCTATTTATCGTCCGTTAGACTTCCATACATGGCTACACTCCATACAAATACTTTCAGAAACGACTTCCTGACATTTAAATCTATACTCGCTGTTAACAATTTTTTCTTCTTCAGAAACGCTTTCCTTGCCATTGCCAGTCTACATTTTATATCCTCTCTACTTCGACCATCATCAGTTATTTTGCTCCCCAAATAGCAAAACTCCTTTACTACTTTAAGTGTGTCATTTCCTAATCTAATTCCCTCAGCATCACCCGACTTAATTCGACTACATTCCATTATCCTCGTTTTGCTTTTGTTGATGTTCATCTTATACCCTCCTTTCAAGACACTGTCCATTCCGTTCAACTGCTCTTCCAAGTCCTTTGCTGTCTCTCACAGAAATACAATGACATCGGCGAACCTCAAAGTTTTTATTTCTTCTCCATGGATTTGTGATCGGTATAGTAACCAGAAATCTACTACAACATTACTGGCCCTGTTTTGACCAGAACCGAGGTAGAATCTTCCTATGCGTCGGTCAGGGGCCTGAAGATGGCGTAAGCAAACGGCCGAAATTGGTAGACAAACAATATAAGCTTGGAAACTAGATGGCTAAAACATGTTTTATTTACCATCCTGTGTCGAACAGCCGAGTGCCGCAACCATCGCTGAAAAGATGGACATAAGGGGTGCTTTTAATACTTGCCACAACGAAACTCTGTCTCGATATCTGGCAGAAAATCCAAAGAGATTCTGGTCGTGTGTGAAGTACACAAACAGCAAGACACATTTACTACCTTCACTTCACGATAGAAACTGTACTGAATGAATCTAACACTGTCACAACAGGAGAAAGGTATCGTCCATGCTGTTCTAGACGCTACAGTCTGGAAACGCGCGACCGCTACGGTAGCAGGTTCAAATCCTGCCTCGGGCATGAATGTGTGTGATGTCCTTAGGTTGGTAAGGTTTTAGTAGTTCTAAGTTCTAGGGGACTGTTGACCTCAGCAGTTAAGTAGCATAGTGCTCAGAGCCATTTGAACCATTTGAGAAAGTGATCGTAAGCAGATAAGGAAGTGTAAAATTATAAAAATTTTAAAAATTTTTTAAAATTTTCATAATTTTTCAATAGATTGTTTTAGTGGCATTTAACATATTTTTTTGTACAAAGTGATGACTAGTTTCAATAATTTAGCCACAATCATCAGATCTGAAAACCCACAAACCAAAAGAAATAGCCATACATCAACACGATATCGACCATTTCCATAATTGGTAAACGGTCCATTTTAACATGGTTTAATGTATCACGAAGCAAATACTGTCCGCACTGGCGGAATGTTATGTGACACCACGTACTTATACGTTTTGACTATTACTGCGCCATCTATCACAAAGCGGTAAAAGTGGTCCAACTAAAACATTCATATTTCTTTACGTACTACACGAATATGTAATAAAAATGGGGGTTCCTATTTTTAAAAAATGCAGTTGATATCCGTTTGACCTTTGGCAGCGCCATCTAGCGGGCCAACCATAGCACCATCTGGTTTCCCCCTTCAAGCTAGACCAGTTTCGTTCTTTGTAGTTTTTTCGTTTGACGCTTATTTCGTGAGATATTTGGCCCTGTCACGATCAATGGACCAACCTGTATGTTAGAAACCACTACTTCAGAAACTGGATTATCTAAAAACAGGTCTACTGTTTGCGATTTCTATGTTTTTTGTTCTGAGGCGTATGATAGTGTTGCTATAGGTGGTGAAAACAAGATCACTGAAGAAGTAGATGCATCGCATGTCACAAATCGCAAGTACGCAGGTACAGGAAAGAACTTGTTAAAAACGAAATTAAACAGATATAAGCGTTTGGAGGCATTGAAAGGGAGTCTGAGAAGTATTTTATAAATGAACGTAAGTGTCCCTTAGTAAGCACATCATCTTCCCAGGAACGAAAGTAATTACTGATGGGTGGTAGTCTTAACAATAGTTTGAAGAAGGATTCGGTCTCAAATTTGTCAGCCATACGGTGCAGTATATCTCTTTGGAACATCAGTCCATATGCGGAATATCGAGCGCTTATGGAAATCTCTTAAATCATCTATTAAAAGAGAAGGTTGAGTGGGAGACAGAGACAAACTGTACACATTTTAATACCTGTATTATCACAACTTGCGATTAGGCGGCGAAAAGCTTTCTTGTGAGACTCTCTTACTATCTCTGAAAGATAAACTTGCGTGTACCCGGCTATGGCAAAAACCGATTGCTCCCGGCTGCTTACACAAAATCCAGGATTGTACTTGATGAAGATCTGGATGTCCATTAAGGTAAGTTACATTACATTCATCTATTGTCTGAAACTCTGTAGATGCACTAGTTTAAAATCTTTGAACCAACAAAATTTCACAGCACCACAGACTTTCTTTTATTATGTTATTGTCTTTGTACCTGATGAAGGTGTATCAGCCAATAGCTAGTATTGTAGACTATTACACCATTGTTGTGTGTTTTTTCACTCATAATGAAAGTAGTTTGCTTCGGGGCAGAAAGACTAGCCTTTCTCCCATTTCTTCAAGAAAAAATGCCTGCAGGTAGGAAAGGCTTTCAGAAAGGGAGGTATTAAGGAAACATGGAGATGCTGTGGTGTGAAAGTAAAGAGTTAACATAAGCTATGAGTGAACTCTTACATGGAAAGACGATAACATGACATGGAACAATGATTGTGATGACAAGAAATTGTTGTTGATGTTCCCTCTGTGAAGGTCTTTCAGGTCTGTGCTATATTTATTTTCCAATAAAATAAAATTGTGCCTTAGTATTAAGAAACGAATGCTGATGCATTTAAACACTGCTTCAGTCATTACCAAATTTCGTTTTGGATAGTGTTCTTGTAGCATAGTGGATAACGCCTTGCACTATTCCTTGTAAGAAACTAACTGCGAGAACAAAATATGAAATTCTGGTGTGATTGAATGTAACTCTGAACAGACCATGCAACAAGCTGAACTTCTAGAATTTGTGAAAAGATGCAAACCACAGAAACATTATATGTCTTCCATGGTACGACAACCACATTAGTGCCAGTGAACTCACCCTCGCTAAAATTAAACCAGATGTCACTGGGGAGAATAAAATGTTTGCATTTCTAGATAGACTCAAATAGTGTCTGGTTGAAAGAGGCTGCACAGAGATGGTATAGCATCAGATACCATGTGTAGAATGATATCAAAACTTCAAATGAACAAGAGGACATAAGAAAAGAAACAGTACCAATCAGTAGTTTAAAAAAAAAACAAAAAAAAGCAGACTAGAAAGACAGCAGCAGCGAAAATAGCAGTGTTAGTGCTATGCTTGTGCACGCATGCATTTGTGTGTGTGTGTGCGTGCAAAGAGGAAAGCAGTGGTGGCATGGGTACCTTTCTTTAAAAAAACAAGTGGAAGTGTGTTGGGACTCTTGTTGTTGATGATGTGTATCAATGACCTGGGACTAACCCTGTTTGCAAATGATGCAGTTACCTATAATCAAACACTATTAAAAAAAAAAAAAAAGTCTGCAAAAGTATTGTGTCAGCTGCACATCTACATACATACATCTACATACATATTCAGCAAACTATTGTCAAGAGCATGGCAGAGAGTACTTAGCATAATACCACATGTTAGGGTATGTGGAAGGGGAGAAGAATGAATGCCTGACAAGATTTCAATCTCTAGTTGAAACCAACAAGTTGCTTTAAATGTTCAGATTGTAAAATGGTGCCCTCAAAAAATGCAACAATGCTGTAACATAATATCACTGAGTCACATTTGGAGTCCATCAACTCCTACAAATATTGTGATCAAACAATTTGAGAGTAGGCCTATATCAAACAGAATGATCACATAGGCTCAGATATAGCTAAGGCAGGTGGTAGACTTCTGTTCATTGGTATGATACTGGGAGATTTCAATTGTTCTACAAAAACTTTTGTTTGAAATAGAACTGGGAACATTTCCTTTTGTGACAAAAGTGCTTATCAGCTGAACTATCCAAGTGTGCCTTGCGATCATACCCTTGCAGTTACAGTTTCACATATTGATCCTACACATCTCAGTACTAAGTGAGAAATTCATTCTTAGAATAACTCTTAGGATGTGAATAAGCCACAAGGACTGGAAAAGATGAGAACTGAAGCATCTGTGAGGTGAGGTTACAGAAAGATGCAGGAGTTGAGACCTCATGGAATAACTTCCAGTGTACTAGAGGGAATCGCAGAGGGCAAAATTTGTATGGGTAGAAAGAGATTAAAATGTATCCTACATACTGAAGATGTTTGCTTGAATAACTACTCTGAGATGTAAAGTTGATACAAGAGAATAATTTAGCTAGCTGTATCAAACCAGTCAGAAGATGGGGGAAAAAGATCTCCATGATATCATATCTTCCAGGAGTCAGAAAATTAGGTTGATCTTCTGTGGAGTTCCGAAAACTGAAGTTATGAAGCTGAGCTGAGAATCTGAATATCTCCATTGGTAAAAGAATGGGCCACTGCAAACTTCTGCATTCAAGTCCAGTCAGGCACACAGTTTTAATCTGCCAGTAAGTTTCAAAATAACACGCATTCCTCTGCTGATTGAAGATTCATTTTTTGTTTGAATATCTACATCTACATATATACTCCACAAGCCATTGTACAATGTGTACTTCACACCACTGCTAGTCACTCTCTTCCCTTTTCCTCCCAGAAATAGAGTGAGACAAACTGATTGCCTTTATATCTCAGTACAAGTCCTAATCTCCCTAACTTTTCTTAACTGAGGTGGACGTGCAAAGGGGTGGCATAGTTTTGCACTTGGTGGAAAATACTGGTTCCTGAACATCATTTTTCAGATACATCATCTTCTTTCTGCAAGAATTTCCATCTGAGCTCATTGAGCATTTCTGTAACACTCTTGTGTTGATCAAACAGACTGGTAACAAATCTGGAAGCACACATATGAATTTCTTTGATACCTTCTTTTAACCCAACATCATTGGAGCAGTGGACACTTGACCAGTACTCATGAACAGTTTCAGTACAGGGGTTTACTTTTTAGCCTTGCTACACTTTTTTAGGAATCTTCAAATAAACCGTAGTTGGCCAATGGTCTCCATTACTGACCGTATCTATTAATTATGTTTCATGCCATAGATACACAATCAGTGTCAGTAGGTCAAGTGGGGAACTTTTAATGCTGTATTTTAGCATCACAGGAATGTTTTAATACCATATTTGAACATTATAGGAAAGTTTCTCCTAACCAATCACATCAACTTATAATCATCTACATTTAAAGCTAACTGCCATCTCAACAAGAAATTTTCTCAAAAATTAGCTGCCATTCATTGCACCAAATAAAAATTCTGTCAAAGTCATCCGGAATCCTCTCCTACAATCTTGCAACAACAGTATTTTTCCATACTCAATAGCATCATCGGGAATCAGTCTCAGTTTGCTGTCCACCCTATCTGACTCATTGTTTACATGTGCAGGAACAGGAACAGCCCTATCATACTTCAGTGGGCCACTCCTGATATTACATTTGTCTCTGATGAAAACTCAGCAGCCAACATCACATTCCTTGCAAAAACAGGAGACAACTTTGGAGGAACCTGAGAGGTGAGAGGGTAAAAATGAAAAGTAGTTTAATAAACTCACTGGTATATGTGTATAAAAGACACTGGCATATCACAACAGTAACACAATTAAATTAACAAATAACATAGTTGGAATGGAAGCTGTAAAGTGTGGAGTGGCTGTAGCAGCACTAGTCTTGGAGCACGAGGGGCACCAGCCTGCAGATGAGCTGCTGGAGGAGTTTGGCACGAGAGCTGCTGACTTCGAGGACCGCCTCGTGGGTCACCTCATCCTCCTGGTCATAGCTGAGTGCACACCGGTTGGTGATGAGGCTCATCCCGAACACCGTCAGCCCACAGTGACGCGCTGTCACTACCTCGTGCACCGTGCTCATGCCTGCAGAAATAAATACTGAACCGATATCTAACTGACTAAAACTAAGCGAAGATTCTATGAGCCCTATACTATACAGTTGCATCATGACATTTCTAATCACATCACAATGTTATTTGTTTATTTGTGTGAAGAATACATGAAACAGTAAAGACTGTATAGGAGTAAGCACAGAAGAATGAGGTGCTGTGTCCATGTAATTAAGTTTCAAATGATATTACACATATACAATTTATGTTTTTTGTAATAGTATTTAATAATATTCAGTGATAATGCTAATTTGATTCAAGCACCTGAGAGTTTATATTTAAATCACCTAAAACTGTGTTAATGATTCTCTCAGTTAAAAAAAAAAAAAAAAAAAAAAAAAACTCCTCAAAATTAATGACAACTCATTAGATGTGTGTATTTCACGATAATATAACGTCATATAATATACCGTCATTGATGTCTATACCTCCAAGAGTATGCATGGATGCCCACAACATATTTATAACCACTGAGCTTAACAGGTTAGAAAACATATAAAATTGTGAGTGCATTCTTAGGGTGATTAAACAGTACAAGTAATAGATATGGTTTTAATTTAATATTTCTCAGAATCTTTTTGTAACTGCATTTAACAAAATATTTGTATATTAGTGCCTGTGTTCCCGGCCTATTTATATAGCTGTTAAAGTCCCTTAAATTCTCCATTTATTATTAACTTAGAAAAATGATAGATTCTATTTGCTTCACTCAGATACCAACTCAAAAAATATATAAAAAAAGGGAAAAAATAAATGAAAATCAAATCAAATAATTGAGCAGTGTAATCCCTCCAGGGGTTGTGTAAAAACATACTAGCTGTTTTTACCTTTGCATATGAGTCTCTGGGCACAGACAAATGTTTCAATTTATTTAGAGTTTTACATTACAAAAGATTGCCACTCTGCTGTTAATTTGTGCTATTTTCTTTTCAATGCACTGTTATGCAAGCATTATTTTAATTGATTTTTCAGGCCTACTATCAAACTCATTTGTTAATTAATGTGGCATGCTTCTTGGTGATAGTCAAGTGATAGTAACCGACTGCCATGTCGTGGCATATTCAGCCAAGACATACACACCATTCAAACACTTACATTAATTTTGATTTATCAGACAAAGCTGACCTCTGAGAAGCAGTTATGCAGTATTACCAAGCCATTCCCTGGCAGAGGTGAGTCGAAATGACAGAATGTGATGAGTGAATCCAGTTTTACACAAGATACTTTTCTTGTCAAAATCATCTACTTGTGGGACTGTGTCATCAGTAAGCAATTGGTTGTGCTGAGTGTAGAGTATTAAAATTCTCATTATGCTGAAGATTCTGTAAGCACAGAAACAAGCAACAATGGCATCATCTGCTACTGACACTGGAAGGTAAGTTTTTCACAACTACCTCACTCATGGTACAGTAATAGATTTGTGCTATTGTATCATCCTTTTATCTTTATTTGTGAAGGAGAAAAACAGTTTTGAATGTTATTTGCTATTTAGAAAGAAAACAAGACATAAACGTATATTGTTTGATATGTTATGTATAATACATACTGTATTTTGTCAAGTAAATAAATAAATGTTGATGTTTTGATGTGCTTTGAGGACATTTTTCATAATGTTTCAGTTCTTGACTTGTGGAGAACTTACCATATAACCCTTCTGAAGAACATCTGCTATGAATTTTGCTAGTTCCTTAATGCTGTTACTATATTTCAAATTTTGTAAGGTCAGTCCTTCATGACTACACTATCACCATTTTGGTGCCAAACATACAGTACACATCACTCAGAATACATGTGGTTTTGGGCACTGACTTATAAACAAACATGAACACTCATCAAAAATGAGTCTTATTACATAAATAATTCACCATGGGCACTACAGTACACACACTTGCCACAAGTTGTCAGTTGAGACAAAGTCACTCATGTAGAAGGAGCTTTAGGTACAGAAGGAGTAATGATGCTACTAGTTATTATAGATAGAAACAGAGTGGGACAACAGGCCACTAGCATGGAAGATAGCTACTTGTCACATGGAATGTGTTGAGGCAAGGTTAATAATTTTAAATGTAAAGTGTGTTGCCACCAGCTCAAAATATACATGGAAGAAAACTTTTACTGGTACCTTAATGATTATTTTAAAGTTAATTTGTAGTTCATTTTGGAAATCAAAAGAGTCAATAAAATGATGACAACTAGTTACAAACAAAAATGATGCACCACAACTTTTGGGCCTTCTGGATTGCAGTAATGTTAGTCAGAAGGCATTTCAAGATTGGCCATTATAATGTGCACACTAGTAAAATATGACATAATCAGAAAGTTTTGTTATTATCATAGTGTGTTACTATTAGCCACCAGATGTTGCAAACTGCAACTAACTGGCTTTGCCAAAGTATATTGTGAAGAAATTTTGGTGCTTTCAGTTAATAAACATACATAGCATCCTTAAAAAGTCTTTCTTGGTAGTGAAACAGAACCACTGCCTGATCCCAGTACTCATTTCACCATAGTACTACAAGATCTGGCAACCTGCACTCACTCTACACAACAATACAACAATCTATGATATCATCTACACTAAACATGAGGCTAGTGCTGACCCTTTGACTTCTGTAGAGAATCATAACTTTGGCAATTCATAGATGGAATGTCATCATGAGAGATGTCCACTGCGGGTACATCATAATTACCACTTGCATGTACTGCTGCTGTAAGGTGGATGGGTCCCAAGGAATTGTAACAAAAGTGAACAAATTTCATTATTTTGAAAACTTTATATATAGTATTACACAGTAGATAAAATACAATCAATAATGATGATGTTGTTGATGATATAATAATGATGCTGATGGAGCACAAAAATAATCATGCCATGATGGAGGTGGAATGAAGAGTATGATAATGTAGCCCTGCAAAACATGCAGGAAGCAACTGTCAGTTAATGGGGGGAAACATAGAGTGGGGAGGTAAACTGAAGGGTTGGATGAAGTGGAATGTTGTTGACTATGGCTGGAAGTAAGAGAGAATTTGGGGACAATTTCATTATTGAGTAGCAGGAGGGATTAAAATTCTGGTGAGAGAGGCAGGATAAGACATGGTGGTGCATTTAAGATGAGATATAACTTCAGTGGCACACCAGGGCACCTGAATTGATGATTAGTGAATGAGAATGTTAATGTTTTGAATCCTGAAGTACTCCAAAGAAAAGCCCTAATAACTGGTGTATAAACAGCTGATAAGTAACATTTCAGGAAATAAATATTCCAGAACTACAGTTTTCTTTATTTATTTATTCTGTCATAATCATTTTAGAGGATAAGGCCTCATCATAAAATGGTCACCAGCATCATACTGCATTAACAATTGTAAAGACACCACAAAATATGGAGATGGAGGTCAAAATTACCCACACCTACTGAAACCAAATCATATATTGCCAATACATTATATGTCAAATGCATCAGATCACACTGAAAAGATTAAACAATAAAAATAAGTAAAATTATGTGAACCATCTCTTGCATATTACGAGGGTTGCCCAGAAAGTAATGCACCACATTTTTTTGTTCAACAATTCTTCATTGATCATAATGGGAATTACACATATGAAAGAATGGTGTTTTATTTACACACCCTATTTTTCCACGTAATCTCCATTCCATTCTATGGCCTTCCTCCAGCGCAAAACAAGAGCATGTATGCCCTGTTGGTACCAATCCTTGTCCTGGTAGTGGAGCCAGTGCTTTACTGTGTCAATCACCTCCTCATCAGTCCAAAATGTCTTCCACAAATGACATCCTTTAATGGCCCAAGTAAGTGGAAGTCTGAGGGGGCTAGATTAGGTACATCAGGTGTGAAACACCCATGGATAGTCTCCCCGACTGCTGCAAATCGTGGAGCTCCGCCGAACTGCCTTCTGATGACTTCACCTTTCGTGTCCAGTGACTAACTGTAATTCTGTCAACAGCAGATGCTCCATAGACTTTGCACAACCATTTGTGAATATTCCCCACAGTTTCTTTCTATATAGTGAGAAATTCAATGATGGCACATTGCTTGTAACATACATCACCTACAGACACCATTTTGAAACTGTCCTGCAGCTACGCTATCTGTCGGAAGTGATGGAAACTTGGCACGCTCACTCAGGAGACTTCAAAAAAATACACACATAATGTTTTGCATTCATAGCATTGTTTTCGGGTAAGAAAAATGTGTGGTGCATTACTTGCTGGGCAAACCTTGTATATGATATATTAATATGGTACAGTATGGTTTCATTGAGCATGAGTAATTTTGGCCTTCATTAACATATTCTGTGGCCTCTTAGAAGATTAATCAGTATATGATGATTATCAGCATTTGATACTGAAGCTACAGCCTCAAAACTGACCATGTCAGACTAAATAAAAAATGAAATCAGTGGAAACCATGGAAGATGTACTTTCTGAAATACCTGAGAACTCTCACACCCTCAGCCACCATTGTTGTTGTTGTTGTTGTTGTGCTATCCCGTTGAAAGACTAATCAGTTGCAGCTCTCCATGCTGGTCTATTCTGTATGAGCCCCTTATTCCCTGCATGACTATCACAACCTACATCCATTTTACTTTACTGTAGTCAAGTCTTGCTCTGTATCTACAATCCCCCCCCTCCACACACACACACACACACACACACACTTCTTTACATTACCAAACTGATGATTCCTTAATGCCTCAGCTCAGGATGTGTGCCATCAGCCAATTCCTTATTTAAGTCAAGTTGTACCATGTCTTTTCTCACCAGTTTAATTCCGTGCCATCTCATTAGTTATTTGAGTTACCAACCAATCTTCAGCATTCTTCTGTAGCATCACATTTCATAGGCTTCTTTTTTCTTCTTTTCCATATTGTTTGTTATGCTAGATTTCAGACAAGTACCTTCAGAAAAGATTTTGTTTCCTATTCCCAGCCTGAATTTTTATATCCTCTCTAGTTCAGCCATTATCAGTTAACTAGCCATGTACTAAACTTAGTATCTCATTTCCTAATCTGATTTCCTCATCACCTGATTTAATTCGACTTGAATCCATATCCCTTGTTTTACTTTCATTGATGTTCATCTCATAACCTCTTTCCAAGAAAGTCTATTGTGTATAAATGGTCTTCCAACTCTTTTGCCATCTCTGACAGATCTACAATGTAAGTGGCAAACCACAAAGTCTTCCTCCTGAACTTTAATCCCCTTTCATGATTTCTCCTTATTTCCATTCACTTTTTGATCTGTGTACAGATCGAGTAACATCACTGACAGACTATAATACTGTCTCAGTCCCTTCTCAACCACTGATTTTTGTGCCCTTTGGCTCTTATAACTGCAGGCTGCTTTCTGTATGAGTTGTGGATAACATTTTGTTTCTTGTATCTCATCCCTGTTACCTGCATACTTTCAAAGAGTGTATTGCAGTCAACACTGTCAAAAGCTTTCCCTAAATCTACAAATCCTATAAATGTAGGGTTACGTTTCTTCAACTTGTCTTCTATAATAAGTCATAGAGTTGGTCTGCCTTGCGTGTGCTTAAATTTCCCCAGAGCCCAAGCTGGTCTTCACCAAGATTGGCTTCTTCCAGTTTTTTCCATTCTTCTGCAAATATTTAGAGTCAATATTTTGCAACTATGACTCATTAAACTGATGTTTTTGAAATATTTACACTTGTTAGCACCTGTCTTGTATAGAATTGCAATAATTGCATTCTTCTTGGTGTCTGAGGGTACTCCACCTGTCTCAATCCTTGCATAGCAGGTAGGACAGTTTTGTCATGGCTGGCTCAGGATCTCAATCATGCTGAGAGAATGTAATCTACTCCAGGGGCCTTCTTTCAACTTGGATCTTTCAGTGCTCTGTTAAATTCTTCTCACATCAGAGTGTTATCTCCCATCTCATGTACATCTGCTTCTTCTTCTCTTTCTATAACAACCAATAGAGACTATAAAAATACATAAACTTTTCTTGCTTCCAAAATTAAGTGCTGAAAGGATGTCATTTCAAGACTGCTGATGACACGAAGAAGAATACTTTCTAGATCTGCATAGCAATGTGGAAACTTGTGAGGCAAGTGTGCAGGTAGAGGAGAGGACTACTCTGAAGGTCACAAGAGCTGAACATCTCTAAACTGAATAAAAATGTTTTGTTTGTACTTTTCACAAATCTGGAAACTAAATAAAATTTGTAGTACACTTCTTACCAACTGCATCAGTACCCAGTGCCTTGAGGCAGCGTGTTTCTGCAACAGTCTCAAATGCAGGACCACCTTGTGCAGTGTATACTCCTTCTTTGATGATCTCAGCGATGCCCATCTCTTTGGCAACAGACATGACTTTTTTCCTTATTCCTCTGTCATAACATTTTACAGTGGCAGGGAACCGAGGTCCAAACCTGTAGGAAGAAGGAGAATTAGTTTGTTGATTATTTTCATGTTCAATAGATCAGGATTGCAATCTCTACGTATTTTATTAAATGAATCAGTTCCATAATTTTAGTAAAATGAAACAACGGAAATTCCAGGTAGCAATATCAACGATGTAGAAAAAGATATATTGCTACCTACTGTAATGATGACACATTAAGTTGCAGGCAGGCACAATTAAATGACACTTACACATAAAGTTTCAGCCACAGCCTTTGCCAGAAGAAGAAAGAGAAACACACACCATTCGTTCACTCAAGCAAGCACACATCATACACACATGGCCACCAACTCCAGCAGCTCAGACCAGAATGCCAATGGCCATTGGCATTCTGGTCCAAGCTGTCAAAGTTGGTGGTCATGTGTGTATGAGATGGATTTGCTTTGTGAATGAATGGTGTGTGCTTCTCTTTTCTTTTCTGATGAAGCCTGTGGTTGGAAGCTTATGTGTGTATGTTTGTTAATTGTGCCTATCTGCAGCTTAATGTGCCATCTTTACAGTTTACAACAAGTAGCAATCTGTCTTTTCCTGCCATCATTTTAGTAGGTTTTTCAGTGAAAAACCTGGCAACATACTTACCATGCTTACACAATTGCCTTAAGATTATTATTATTACTCTTTTTAATACATTAATTTATACTTAATCTCTCTCTCTCTCTCTCTCTCTCTCTCTCTCACACACACACACACACACACACACACACACACACACACACACACACACACACACACACAGAACCTATGTTGTTATTACACATTCAAAAATTCTGCTGTGGAACAGAAAGAGTTACCAAGAAGATATGATTCAAGTAAGTGTTATGAAATTCTTTATATCTCTGGATAGCTGATTGGCTGAATGCCTCAGTCCTTTTTGTGCCACATTAAGGCTGACTGTGATGTGTAGAGTACATCATTTCTCTATTTCATAATTTAGGAGGAGCGTACCACAGAAGTGCCTAAGCAAACCTTTATATTTCTCAGTTGTAGGCGATATAAAAATTAAAGAAATAATGTACTTTGCTTACAGCCATTCCATAATCTCATATGTGGTAAGTGACTCATCCAGTCGAGCTAAAGTTTTCAGAGTCCAAATACAACTTGACTACCTGGATTAGGAAATGAGTCAGAGAAACTGAATATCTACTGCTCCTGTAATCACTACTTTACCATGGCCCAGCAGAACAGACAAATTCTTCCACATCATCTAGCTGTACACATGCACTGTCATAATTATTTGTTCCTAAAATTAGCACTGACTAGCTGAAAAGTTCATAAAGTTCAGTACATATCTGGACCAGCTTAAATGATTTAGGTGACACTTGAATTGATGTACGATCTACACAGGGTTTATTCCACTATACATGGATAAGCACATTTGTTCAAAAGCTGGGAGCATTGACTTGATATAAGCAAATACATGATAAGATATGGAAAATGTGGCCACTGAATACTGAAGTTTATATTCAAGTCCATCTAACAAAACTGCACCATTAATTCATAGAAATTCCAACAAAATTCCATAGAACCATTCCTATCACCAAATGAACTTTATTATTTATAACTACTACTCACTGCTCAGCTTAACGTATGATTTTTACAGAGTCACAAATGAGGCTGATTCTGAAAAAGACATACATATCAAAGACTTTTAGAGTATTGATGATACTAGCAAACCTGGCAGAGCCCGCACCCAAACCACTATACCTCTCGTGTTAACAACCACACTACAATGGCCTGATGCTACAGTAACTGCAAAATCAGCTAGGCAGAGCTGTTGAGCTTCCTTACTTATAAGCTGCCCCATCTCCATGGCTTTTCATGTAGCAAATCTGTGACAGATCACATATTATCAGTTTACTGTAAATTACTTAAATTAAGTGCCTTTCACATGAGTTATAAGTGGCTAACAAGAGAAAAGAAAAACAAGACTAATTTGTTGAATCTATGCCAATTATTACATCAGACTGATAGTTTTTAATACTGTTCACAGTTTCAGAAATTGATCATATACATAAATGTATGTAAATAATATTAATAGTAATTTCATACTTTTATAATGAAGTACTGTTTGAGAAAATTGCACAAGTATTCAGTCTAATCTTCATGAAATGTTCATAAATGTAAATTTGTGAAATTCAGATAACAAAAAACATGGTATTCTATGACTACAGTATCAATGAGTCGCAGCTGGAATCTGTCAACTCACACAAACAGTTTGGTGTAACAGTGAAACAGAATGATCACATAGGCTCAGTCACACATAATATAGGTGGCAGACTTTGTTTTACTGGTAGAATACTGGGGACATACAATCAGTCTACAAAGGAGATTGTGAACAAAACACTTACAAGACACATCCTAGAATATTGCTCCAGTATGCCAAACCCAAAGCAAATAGGACTAACAGTGGATGTTGTACGTATACAATGGAGGTAGCATGAATGATCTCAGGTTTATTTGACTCATGGGAGAGTGCTGCAAAGATGCTGAAGGAAGAGAACTGACAGACTAGCCTAATTACAAAGTTTCAAGAACTGACTTCAAATGATGACTCTAGAAATATGCTACAACCCCCTACATATTGCTCCCATAATAATCATGAGAACAAGATTAGATTAATTACAGCATGCACAGAGGCATTTAAACAGTAATTCTTCCTGCACTCCATAAGTCAACAGAATGGAAAAAGCCCTAATAACCAGTACAAAGGAATGTGCCCACTGTCACGCAGTTCACAGTGGTTTTGCAAAATACAGATGTAATAAATGCAGGAATCATTTCACATAACTTTCTGAACAGCATGGTAGCAAGCTGGTATGACATGGGCATCCAAAAACTGCCACAGTGTCTACAAAAATGCATCAACAGAAATGGCGATTATGTCAAAAAATAGCTAAATGTTTCTACAATGTAAACCATTGTAGAAATAAACAGGTCTATGTACCTATAAAAAATTAGGAGACCTTACTTTTGGGATTACCCTCGTAGTTATGTCATGGGCCCATCCAGATGGCCAAGCATTAACTTGCTGCTCCAGGACTGGGGGAGGCACGCCCAGCAAATTAACTAGGAGGGCCAGTATGCTGTCAGCCTGGATGTGGCTTTTAGGCAGTTTTCCACCTTGCAATAGATAAATACTGAGCTGATTCCCAAGTCCCACCTGAGTTTCATGAGGTCAAAAGACACACAAAGAAACACAAACATACACACAAAATTCAAGCTTTCGCAACAAACTGTTGCCTCAATTCATACACACATGACAACAGTCTCTGGCTGCCGAGGTCAGACTGCAAGTGGCACTGCATGATGAGAAAAGCGACCTGGGTGGTGGGGGTAAGGAGGAGGGTGAAGTGCAGGGGGAAATGGATAGCAGGGTAGGGGTGGGGGATGTTAAAGTGCCACTTGTGGGAGCCTACTGGGATGAGTTGGGGAGAGGGTAGGGCAGTTAGAAGCAGTTTGGAGGTTAGACAGAAGGTAGGGGTGGTAGGGCATAACAGCAGAGGAGAAAAGTAAAAAAACAGTGGGTGTATTGATGGAATAGAGTGCTGTGCAGTGCTGAAGTGGTAACAGGGAAGAGGATAGGTGGGTAAAGGACAATGACTAACAGAGGTTGAGACCAAGAGGGGTACGGGAATGTAGAATGTATTGCAGGGAAAGTTCTGACCCATTTAGTACTGTAAATGTGGTAGCTCAGGCCCAACCATTATTGGTATCTCATGCAACCATAGTTCAAAATGGCCATGCTGAAGTACCTAGGTAATAACTATTGCTTCCCAACACATTTATTGCTTGGTGAAATTTGTCATAAATAATACATACAGTTTTCAAATCAATAGTCCAGTTCATGGAATCAGTATTAGAAATAATAACAGTCTTCAAAATATTTGAAGTCACTTACTCTGTTTTAGTAGGGTGTGCATTATGCAGGAACATAAAATCCCAGTCAAATCCAAGATGTTTTATTTGTTTACCTTTTTAAAGTTGGCCCGATCAGCTGACGAGTCAATGACCCTTCTATTGTTAAAGCTAAAATTGATAAAATACATTGAGTCAGCACTTTCTACCTTTGGGAGGAGTCTGCTTACTCCGATAAATAGAGTTACTCCGTGACATATGGTTGGCTATGGAAAAAATTTTGAGATTGGAAAGAGGACTCACAATAGAGTAGTGTTAATGTATGGACCTAAGGGACTTGAATGTGCATAACTGTCAATTGTTGAGCACAATTTTGTAAAAAAAATAAACTAGTACAGAATTTTATAAAGAAAGAGGGAATATGTGGAAATTCTATAAAAGGTAATTCAATCAAACTAAATTATTTTCTGAATTGAATTTTGGGGAATTGTGGTATGGTTCTACAGGAATTTCAGACATTTCAATAATGTAGGAGAAGACAGATTGCTACTTACCGTAAGGAAAAAACATCAAGTTGCAGACAGGCACAGTTAAAAGACACTTACGTAGAGCGTTCAGCCGCAGTTTTCATCAGTAAAAGGGAGGCATTCTGCCTCAAGAAGCTGGAGTTGGTGGTTGTGTGTGTGTGAGGTGTGCTTGCTTGTGTATGCAAATGGAGTGTGTCTCTCTTTGACCATGAAAGCTGTGGCCGGAAACTCATTTGAGTGTCTTTTAATTCTGCAACTTGATGTGTCTTCTTTATGGTAAGTAGCAATCTGTCTTTTTCAACAATACCAGAGAAGGAAAGTTGCTACTCACTATATAGTGGAGATGCTGAGTAGTGATAGGCACAATAAAAAGATTCACACAATTAAAGCTTTCGGCCATTAAGGCACACACATCTGCAGTCTCAAAGAGCTGAGACCACACTGCAAAAAGCAGCACCAGTGCATGATGGGAGTGGCGACTGAGTGGGGGTAAGGAGGAGGCTGGGGCGGGGAGGGGGAGGGATAGTATGGTGGGAGTGGTGGACAGTCAAGTGTTGCAGTTTAGACGGAGGGCAGGAGAGAAGGTAAGTAGGTGGGAGGGGTAAGTAGCGGAAAGGAGAGAAAATAAAAGACTGGGTGTGGCGGTGAAATGACGGCTGTGTAGTGCTGGAATGGGAACAGGGAGGGGTATGAATGGGTGAGGACAGTGACTAACAAAGGTTGAGGCCAGGAGGGTTACAGGAACATAGGACGCATTGCATGGATAGTTCCCACCACCGCAATTCAGAAAAGCTGGTGTTGGTGGGAAGGATCCATACGGTACAGGCTGTGAAGCAGTCATTAAGATGAGGGATATCATGTTTGGCAGCATGTTCAGCAACAGAGTGGTCCACTTGTTTCTTGGCCACAGTCTGTCAGTGGCTGTTCATGTGGACAGACAACTTGTTGGTTGTCATGCCTACATAGAATGCAGCACAGAGGTTGCAGCTTAGCTTGTAAATCACATGACTGGTTTCACAGGTAGCCCTGCCTTTGATGGGATAGGTGGTGTTAGTGACCGGACTGGAATAGGTGGTGGTAGGAGGATGTGTGGGACAGGTTTTGCATCTAGGTCTATTACAGGAGTATGAGCCATGAGGTAAGGGATTGGGAGGAGGGGTTGTGTAAGGATGGACAAGTATATAGCGTAGGTTCGGTGGACGGCAGAATCCGACGGTAGGAGGGGTGGGAAGGATAGTGGGCAGGAAATTTCTCATTTCAGGGCATAACGAGAGGTAATCAAAACCCTGGCAGAGAATGTAATTCAGTTGCTCCAGTCCCAGATGATAATGAGTTACGAGGAGAATACTCCTCTGTGGCCGGACTGTTGGACTTTGGGAGGTGGTGGGAGACTGGAAAGATAAGGCACGGGAGATTTGTTTTTGTACAAGGGTGGGAGGATATTTATGGTCAATGAAGGCTTCAATGAGACCCTCGATATATTTTAAGAGGGACTGCTCGTCACTGCAGATGTGACGACCACGGGTGGCTAGGCTGTACAGAAGGGACTTCTTGGTATGGAATGGGTGGCAGCTGTCGAAGTGGAGGTATTGCTGGTGGTTAGTAGGTTTGATATGGACGGAGGTACTGATGTAGCCATCTCTGAGGTGAAGGTCAACATCTAGGAAGGTGGCTTGTTGTGTTGAGCAGGACCAGGTGAAGCAAATGGGAGAGAAGTTGTTGAGGTTCTGGAGGAATGTGAATAAGGTGTCCTCACCTTCAATCCAGATAGCAAAGATGTCATCAATGAATCTGAACCAGGTGAGGGGTTTAGGATTCTGGGTTTTTAGGAAGGATTCCTCTAGATGGCCCATGAATAGGTTAGCATAGGATGGTGTCATGCGGGTGCCCATAGCCATACCGCGGATTTGTTTGTAGGTAATGCCTTCAAAGGAGAAGTAATTGTGGGTGAGGATATAGTTGGTCATGGAGACTAGGAAGGAGGTTGTTGGCTTGGAATCCATAGGGCATCTGGAAAGGTAGTGTTCGACTGCAGTAAGGCCATGGGCATTAGGAATGTTGCAGAGAGATGGACTCTGGGGAGAGGCTCTGGGATGGGCCTAAGGATTTGAGTAGTGACTGGAGATCCTGCTGGATTACTGGAATGGGATCACTGTGGCATGGTTTGTAGGTGGAAGTGTCTGACAGCTGATGGAGTCCTTCTGCACATAATCCTTGCGGTTCAAAACAACGGTGGTGGAGCCTTTGTCAGCAAGTAGGATTATAAGGTTGGGGTCAGTTTTTAGATGGTGGACTGTGGTTCTTTCTGTGGATGTAAGGTTAGTTTGCATGTTGAGGGATTTGGGGAATGATGTTGAGGCAAGGTTCGATGTTAAGAAATTCTGGAGAGTTAACAGGGGGTGGTTTGGAGGCAATGGGGGTGGATCACAGTTGGATGGAGGAGTGAACTGAGTTAGGAAAGGTTCAATATTGGTCTTTGGTTGAGTCTGATTAGTCAGGTTGGTAGCAAAAAAGTGTTTCCACTGTAGGGGCCCAGAGAAGAAGAGAAGGTCTAACTAGTCCAGCATGGTTGAATTTGGGAATGGGGCAAAAGGTGAGGCCATTGGAAAGGACTGATATTTCTGTGTGACTAAGGCTTCTGGGGAAAAGGTTCATAACTGTGTTGCAGGTCTGTTTAGGTTCTGGGTTCTATATGGTAGTGGGAGGAAGTTTTGGAGGGTGGGGTAAATGTAGTAGGTCTGCGAGACAGGGTTTGTCAGCTATGAGGGGGCATGGGGGAGGTTTGGAGGTGGTTGTAGAAGTGGTGGACAGTGGTACTCTGAGGTGGGAGTATGAAGTGAGTACAATGGAGAACTTTTTGAGGTGGTGTTGCATGTTACTCAAGTTCCTGCAGGGATTGTTGATTTTCCTACCTGGATTTTCCATTGTTTAATTTCAGACATTTGGTGAATGATGTTTGCTGGTGGATATGCAAGCACAGTCAGGAGAATTTAGAAGCATTTCCTGTTATAATAGAAATCTGTGAATGGCAACACATCATAAAACTAAATGTGGACTCAGTCATACAGAATCTGTATCCAAGGATCCTATACAAGTTCCTATTTATGAACAATAACAGTTTTACAGATGAACAGAGGATTTTGGCAGTTGATTTTGCTGTACAAGATTTCATCACTACAGATTTAAAATTCTTTCTAGGTTAAAATGTTATTGCGAGACATTTTTTGATGAGGACTGAATGATATGAGCTCACATTTTATAAGACTGTTGAGGTACGAAAATAACAGTAATTTGTGCTCTAATAATTGAGATTTTCAAGCATTAGCAATAGAGTTTTTGCTTATTTGTTACACAAACTTTCTCAGCATAGAGTAGTAGACACAGATTCAGACATTGGTGCATGCCTATTAGCTTCATGCTATAATTACTTCAAGTTAAATTGTTTTCTTGTCATGATTAATCACACCTTCGGTGCAATATATCTGCACATACATACAACAATATACACAAATATGATAAGAGCTATACTGTAGGAACAAACACTATCAATAAAGTGCCTGAAGTCGTAAAGAGTTTAGCTACTAATATAGTTCATTTTAAGAGGAGTCTAAGGGATTTATTGGTGGCCAACTCCTCCTATGCCATGACAAATTTCTTAGTAGAATGAAATGACGTGTATAATCTCAAATAAGGTGAGTGTTATGTAAAATCTGATATCTGCCCATCTTCAGTGCAGTAATGTGATCAATGCAAACAAGTGTTGAAAACCTGAGAGAGAGAGCGCTTTATACTTCTGAGGAAGGGCTTTATCCAAAAGCTGAGATATTTCTAACATTGTTGCTGTCTGCAGCTCAAAACTTTCTTTATGGGGTAAGTAGCAATCTGTCTTTTTCATATTGCTGAAAATTTAAAGAAAATTTTCTTGGAAATTAATTACTGAATCTCTGTAAATGGACTGTCACTGAACTTACCGGTAAACAAAGCACAGTACATACATAAATACAGACATTAATTAAGAATACAATATTTCATAATGATTTGGAATGTGTCTTTACACAATTTTTTTTTTTTACTACTTCATATCAAAAAAATCATCTAGTGAGTAGAAGGAGCTGTCATTCAGAAATTCTTTTAATTTGTTTTTTAGTGTAGGTTGGCTTTCTGTCAGACTTTTAATGTTATTTGGCAAATGACCAAAGATTTGTGTGACAGCAAATTCACCACTTTCTGTACCAAAATCAGATTTAACCCAGAATAGTGAAGATAATCCTTTCTTCTAGTGTTGTAGCTATGCACTTCGCTATTGTTTTTGAATTGGGGTGGATTATTAATAACAAATTTTATAAGTGAAAATATGTATCGCAAAGGTACTGTGAATATTCTGAGTTCCTTAAATAAGTGTCTGCAAGGTGATCTTGGATGGGCTCCAGCTATTATTCTGATTACACACTTTTGTGCAATGAATACTTTTTTTCTAAATGATGAATTACCGCAAGGTGTACATTAAGTCTGGAAACACTTTCAATTATTTATTGCACAAGAACTAAACATTGTACAGATGTGATACACATAGCATTTTGAAGAGAAACTCTAAAAGTTATTTTTACAAGCATTCGATATGCGAATCATGAGTGACCCAGCAGACATCAACAAGGTAACTAAATTCTTGCCATACTCATCACAGCATGGCATCATCGACTGTGGCAGTCGCTTCCTGTGTTCTCTCTTGGAGCACTGCTACATCATGTGGTAGAGGCAGTACATACACCAGATCTTTAATGTGTCCCCACAGAAAAAAATCAAACAGAGTGAGATCTGATGATCAGGGAGGCTATTTCATGAAACAGTTGTCCCATTCTGTAGCACGGCTGCCCTGTTTGTGTCTAGCGCTGACTATTGGCAAATTACCAAACTACGCTGTGGCAGTATGCATGAAAAAAATTTTCAGGGTTTCTCTTCAAAATGACATATGTATGATATCTGTACAATGTTTGGTTCTTGTGCAATAAATAATTGAAAGTGTTCCTGGACTTTATGTACACCCTGTATTATTTCATATACTGCCTTCCATTTTCTAATGAACAGCTGGATCCTATTTTATTTACAGCACTTAAAAATTATTATTAAAAATGTTTTCTGCTTCTGACTTCTTGTTACCAAACTTTCCATTGAGTTTCATGTAAATACAGTCTTCCCATGCTCTTGGTTGCCCTGTTCTGATCAAGGTCTGACCATGCTTGTATAAATAATTTAAGATGGTAAACCAATGAATGAAACAAGGTATTCTAAATTCTTAGGTCCTTATACTGAAAAAACTGCACTGGAAGTCATATGCTACATATCTTCTAAAATGTCTAAGCTCTGCAACTTCTGTGTTATCAACAACAGATGATTTTGGAGCTGAAACTGTCAAAATTTGACTTACTTTTTGTACTTTTATTCAGCAATGGGTTACTACATCATATTCTGGAGCAACTTATCACTGAAGAAGAAAGTACTCTTTTAAGTGATGCATGGCTGCAATGGAATAACAATCATCACATACACCTCAGTGTGTTGTATGTATATGCACTTTCTGACAATTTATATCACTTAAATTAGACTTTTCCACACCCACAAGCCTCATTTGACTTAGGATCCATGGAATTAATATTAGCACATGTTTTTGTAAATATGTGTTATGTATATCTGTTTTATGATATGTTCTACATCCTGTAGGAACACCTTACTCTGGATTTATGGAACCAAAGGTAAATCTAATCTAACCTAAATGTTTCTCCTTCTAGTATTATATCTATGAATGTTACTGTGGTTTTTAAATTCAGTCTGATTCTTGAGACCAGACTTCATAAGGGAATAAATGTAGGCCTACTAAAACCCTGTAGCCAACACGCCCAATTGTTTAAAGAGCTATCTACTATAGACTCTGAAATGGACATAATACATTATCATCATTAGACGCTTCTGTGCAAAAATACTTCCTCTGTCAGTGATGGTTTGCCCCAGAAATAATTTAATAACACATTTCTGGAAAAGCATTGTCATATGACTGAAAGATTTCTAACATTGTTCCTGTCTGCTACTGAATGCCTCCTCTTTATGGTGAGCTGCAGTCTATCTTTAGTATATTGTTGTTATTCCATCCAGAACTTACCATTGTTTTATTTGAATTTTCAAGTGTTGAAGTCTCTTCTTTATAATACTTACACCATCAGCAAAAATAACTATTTCTGCTTTTTGGATATATGATGACTGACAGCTATAGCTTGCATAAAAAGTTCACTTCAACAAACAGTTATAGTTTTCAAACAATGTTCCCTTTTTTTACAGAGTTTGAGCTCTTTTTTTATTTTTTATACTGTAATGTGCATTAAGTTATTTGTAAGGACACACTAAACTCATCTTTAAGACTTCAATTCATCTTCATTTTTCTGGGACCTGTTATCTGCTTTCTACAATTTGGGAACTGTTCCTAGAAATGTTTCCTAGTGTGCCAAAACAGTACAATGTCCAAGATGGTCATCTTATCAAGGATGCATGTTTGTTCTTTACTTTTTAACTAATCATTTGAACTAAAAGGATGTTTTCTTTGAGAACATTAGACACATTTTCCTTCCATTGTTTCAGTTACTATATGAACTGAGAAATGTTGCATAACATTTCTTTCTTTCAAGAAACTGAGTTGTGTTGAGCTTCTACTTCAACACATAATATTGATTTCTGCCAGGAACTTGTAATTGGTGTGATCCAGTTAACAATGTGATGTGTTTGAACTTGGATATTCAATTGCTGCACCAGCATTGCTTTTTGTGCACATTGTTTCATATGCTACACCCTAATACACAGTTGATACCAGTCCTTGCAGCAGCTATCAATATGATAAATGGTTTTGTTTTGATGGAGAAATGCAAGTTCAAAGTAAGTTAGTGCAAAACTTCTCAATCATAAAGGACAAGGTAAGAATGTTAACTGCACAGTTCGTGGTACAGAATTGGATAAGCAGGATAAATTGGTATTATAACTCATGTAATGAAACAATCATATGGCATTATTTGGTGAGAGACCCTGTATATTTGGCTGCCTGGTGCACACCTTTCTATAGGACATATCTTCAGTGACCTGTGCATTGATAACGATGAGATGAAATGATAATACAAACACCCAGCCCTGAAGCAAAGAAAATCTCCAGTCTGGCTGGGAATTGAACCTGGGGCCCCGTGATCAAGAGGCAATGACACAAGCCACTAGACCATGAGATGTGGACTATAGCAGACGTGAAGTAAACAAACATAAGTCTGGCTACATTTGCACATCACATTGTGATGCACAGCCAGTATTTTATGCTGACTGATTGTGCCATCAGTACAGTTGAAATGCCATTCAAACAAAACTTTTTCCATTCTCAGTTCAAAATGAAAACAGTTAAGAACTGCCTCTCTAGTGCTTTACCTCTCCTAAAGCCAAACTGATCATCACCTAAGAGATCATTAATTTTGCTTTCCATTCTAATTTTCTTTTCCATTTTCCTCTATATTATTCTTGTCAGAAATTTGGATGCACGAGTTGTTAATAGATTTCTTATCTGCCCTTGCACTCCTCAGAACTGTGTGAACCACATTTTTATGGAAGTTTGTTGGTATGTTTCCAGTCTAATGGATTTTTAAATACCAACTCGGATAGTCATTTGGATACCATTACCCCCAATAATTTTAGAAATTTCACAGGAGTGTTATCTATGCCTTCCAAGTTCCCTATGTCTGCATATCACATTCCATTTCTTTTTCTATTGTTTCAGTAAACTGTATTCTTTCCACTTATCCTCACTCTTCTCTGTGTGTAACACTGGAATTACTCTTGCACTATTAATGTTAATATCTTTGCTTTTAATTCTGCTGGAAGCTAATTTGACTTTTCTATAAGCTGATCAGTCCTTACAATTACCATTCATTTTTATAATTTGTTTACATTTTTCCTGCATCCATTTCACCTTATCTTCCATGTTCTTCCTATTTATTTCATTCCTAAGTGACTAATATTGCCATATTCCTATCTATTCCTGAACATTTTTGTACTTCCTTCTTTTGTCAGTCAGCTGAAGTATTTCTTCTGTTATCCAATGTTTCTTCACAGTTACCTTGTCTGTCTAATCTTTGTGACTGCCCTTTTTAGAGATGTTCCTTCCTCTTCAACTAAAGTAACTACTCTTCAGTTCAAAATCTGCATCTGCCCCTGGGAACAACTTACGGCCCAAAATCTGGTTTCATAATTTTATCTGTGATGTAATCCAGCTAGTATCTTCCCATGTCTCCTGGCCTTTTCCAAGCATATGTCCTCCCTTTCTGATTTCTGACTACTGTATTTGCTATTAAAAGCTGAAGTTTATTGCAGATGCCTGTTAGTCTTTCTCCTCTCTCACTCCTACTACTGCGAACCTAGTCTCACATGACACTGTCATCAGTTCCTTCTACTAGCACAGAATTCCAATCCCCATTGTTTATTAGGTTTGCCATTTCCCTGTACACATTGAGCTATCTGTCAAATGCCCTCATACTTTCTGTCTTCATCTTCTGCTTGTGACATCAGCACATACATGCTTGAATTATTGTTGTTGGAGTTGGTTTGCTGTTGATTCTGATGAGAACTGCAATATCACAAAATTATTCAAAGTAACTGACCTTGCTACTCATAATGAGTCTTACACCTCTTAAATCATTTTCTGCTCTGGTTGATATTACTCTATATTTGTCTGACCAGAAATCCTTATCTTCTTTCCATTTTACATCACTCATTCCCATAACATCTAGACTGAACCTCTGCATCTCACTTTTCAGATTTTCTAGCTCCCCAACCACATTCAGACTCTGACCCATAGGATGTTGTCATGTCATTGGTTATTCAAACTTTTTCTCATGATCACATCTCCTTTGACAGTCTCCACATGGAGATCTGAATGGGGGACAAATCCAAAATCTATTGCAAATGGAACAGTCATCATGTCACTTTTTCTACTACATGCCACATATCCTGCGGATATACATTAATTCTTTTTAATGCTATGATATCCAGTGACTTCTGCATTCTGCAATCATTGCACACACATATTTAAGGGCTCTATCCCATCCCAAGGTGCCCTGAACCTCTGTCTGCTCTTCAGCCCTCTTTGTCAAGACCATTACCATAATGAGGGTGACTTCATACACCAGAAATCTTTGGCTGCCACCTCTGATGATTTTTATTCAAAATTTGTCCTTTAACTAAGGTTTCACCCTCACAGACATGTCACGTACACTGCACACATCTCCCACTACCCCTCTTTTTGTCCATCTTCTCATCCTCCTCTCTCTACCCATCTCCTTCTCCCCTCTCTGTGTCCATCTACTCCCTTCCGCTCTTTCTAACCATCTCACCTCTCCCCCCCCCCCCCCCCCCCTCTCTCTCTCTCTCTCTCTCTCTCTCTCTCTCTCTCTCTCTCTCTCTCTCTCTCTCTCTCTCTGTATGCCTCACACCTCCCTCTGTCCATTTCCTCCACTTCCATATTCTATCCAGCTCCTCCTCTTCCCTCTTTAAGTACAACTCCTCTCCTTCCCTTTTCTCCATCCATCTTCTGCTCCACCTCATCTCTGTCTCTCCGTCTCCTCTTCAACTCTATCTGTCCCTCTCCTCCCACTTTCTCTCTTTCTGTCTCCTCTCCTCCCCCTCGCTTCTCTCTCTCTGTACATTTCCTATGTTGCCCCATCCCCATCAGAATGGGAACCTGAGTTTTGTTGCTGGTTTTTCCTCTGCATTTGCAGAAACAAGCAGAACACTATTTCATTCATCAATTCACTTATGCATCAGACAATATATTTGTAGGTCATTCCCTAATCATTGCCACAAATGGCCTTTCTGGCCAGGATGCAGCAATCCACACTTGATAACTTGCCTGCTCACAGTGAAATGGTGTCTTGGAAAACTGAGATAAATGAACATACAAAGGAAAAGTTTCATGATGGCCTTACAGGAAGCTGACTGGAGGGATGTGTATAATGTGACAGAAATCAATAACTAAGCAACACAAGAACATGTTTATAGACGGACTGCAAATTCCTCTCTATAGTGACTAAAAGCTTTATAAACATTTATTAATATAAATTAAGGTTTCAGACAGCAAGAAACTGCACAAAAAGACATTCTTAAAGAGAGAAATCATCAAATATTATGAAGAGTATATGGAAAACAAAACATTATCTTACCTTTCATCATTCGGCCCAATGAGAGGATTTTTTCCAGAAAATCCAAGCAAGTTGATGTGGTCCTTAATGATCATAAGGTCACCAACATCCAGATGCTCACTTATCCCACCAGCTGCATTTGTAACAATCAGATGAGTAATGCCACACAACTTCATGACCCTCACTGGCATAGCACACTTTAAAATAACAGAAAAGCACCCACTTTACTAACTGACCTCAGACCACCCTCCATTGCACACATTCACTGAAATTTAGTTCTGTGGTATGACATTTTCTGTAAAAACAATCAACAAAGGGTTCCAAAATTGTGAGAAGACTTACTGCATGAGAATGCCAAAATTTTAACCCTCTACATTGAAAAAATATCTCAAACTATACATCACTGGAAATCCAAAAGCCTTTCTTTTATATGAACTAGTCCTTTTCTTTTCTAAATGAATTTTTGTACCAGTGGACAAAAATATATTACCACAACACTTTGGTATTCAGAACACCAAGATTCTGTAAACAATGTCTCATTTCATCCAATTTTAGTAGATATGACAATATGTGCTATACATTCATTCAATCACACATTGTGTTGCCTAAATTCCATCATGTATGAAAACCTTTAGGAATTTGGAATGAGACAAGTTACACTTTAATGGGCAAAAGTGGATGGAGGGAGGAGGGATAGGGAAACAGAGGCCTGGAGGCCTTAATGGTGTTTCACCCATCTCCAAAACTCACATGTCAGTCCTTGGCTTCAGGGGTATCAGGATAGGATTGAGATAGTAGTAAGTGTCAGAGATGACAGGGTTTGGGCTTGGATAATCTGGTCATTCCTGGATGTCTCAGCACTTCAGCACAGTGCACCAGGCATGGTTGTAAGTGAAACACCACCTGATCTGTCCCCAGGTTACCTAGGAATGTAGGATTCTGGGCAAGCATATGGCTTGAGTATCCACGTATGGTTCTTCAGTCCAGTGGCAGATATTGTGATGAAGAAAGCTGGGATATTTTTTACTTACCCTCTTGCTTTGCCATCTGCCTCCTTAAAATTCATTTTTTCACTTTTAACTAATTACCATTAACATATGTGACCATAATTTGTATTTTCATAAAAGAGAAAGGTTGGCCCTTAGTTTTAAAGAATATAACACCAGATCTAATTTTGTGCTAAGTTATATGTATGTATTTGATTTTCTAATTTATTTGGACTATTACTGGTTAGTATCTTTTGTAACTTAAATTCTGTTGTTGACTTGTAAACAAATATAAATTCTGTACTAATTATAACTTGGTAGACAAAATACTACTAATCTTAAAGTATCTATTTGGCTCTATTCGAAAACATGTTGGCAAAGCCAGCCCTTAACTAATTCTAAAGTAATTAACAGTTTTGTAAAAAGTATTGTTTGCATAACTATATTTGTTGATTTCAAGATTTAAACAAATAATTCAGGCTAACTCTTGTAGCAGAAGAAACTGTTAAAAAGACAGAAGTTTTTGATGTATTAAGTTAATTTAATGTGTTAAGTTTTATTTAATTTCTGTAAATTTAACTTCAAACCGTGTGTAGTTTCAGCCCCTATTACTGCAAGGATATATAAAGGCCTGCATTTTGGTCATGAGACAGTCAGTCCACAGTTGAGTATCAGATGAGGAACTGGTGTTTGTTTAGAATGACAACAGTGCATCAACTTAACAGTGAAATAAGAGTTACACCAATAGCCCATGTGTTAAAGCAATGACAGTGTCTGCTCCATATGTACCTTTCTATTCTTGAAGAACAGTGAACTTTGTGGTTACATTTTCACTGCTCGTAGATGTTCAATAGTAAACTATTGTAGCAGTATGTGGAGGTTTGTCTGCAAACTATTAATGAGGCTTATGGAAAGTTTAAACAATATATAACTGTGTATTATTGAGGGGGGGGGGGGGGGGGGGAGGGGGGGTTGTGAAAAGTGAAAGTAAAAGAATGTGAAACACAACTGTGCATCTGTTGTCTACATCATTATAGTAGACAGTATTGCGATGTCCACCCCCTATTTTTTTCACCCAGTACATTGACGCTGAGGACAACAAAGGAAGAAACAAAGTAGGCGAACTGCTACAATATCACCATGACTTAAGTATATTGTCTTTGTCTGCTGATGCTATGGACTGGTTACTTACCCAGGCCAGTATTAACACACTTGGAGTTATGATGGGTGACCTAACCAGCCCTTCCCGACTCTTGAGTCATAGTTGGAGCCATGACTCTCTTAACATAGATTAATTCTCTAAAATATGCTAACAATAAATTGTGACCGGGTCTATGAAATGGAATGAACACATAAGGTCAGTAGTAGGCAAGGGCACCCATACCCAGAGGAAAGGGTGGGCCACAAATCTCCCCTCTGCCCCCCCCCCCCCCCACCACCACCACAACCAACTGTCAGGGAAAGGAAATAATTAGTGCAGTCAGGTGTTCTGCTTTCAAGAAAATGATTTAAAAGTTGGTATTATGCAGGTTTTTAAAAGGGTCAGATATAGAACTTTCTAATGGCTACTTAAAAAAGTCAAAATATTAAGACCATATCCCCAAGAACCCCCGTCCCTTGGTTCCCCCCCCCCCCCCCCCCCACACACACACACACACACACACACGCACGCACACACAGATTATCATATGAGCACCCTTGGTAGTAGGGCACGAGGAAAATGGTTGACTCTAGGTAAGTGTAGCTCATCTATAAAGGAGGCCACATAGAAAAACTTGTGCCACTCATTCTTGTGTACTACATATTGTCTGGGATACTCACCAGGTCAGATTAAAGGAAGACACTGAAGCAATTCAGAGGCATACTGCCAGATTTGTAACTGGTAGATCTGATCAAAATTCACGTGTTATGGAGATGCTCTGTGATCTCAAATGTGATTCCTAGGGGGTGGGGGGATGTTCTTTTTGCAAAAACTATTGAGAAAGTTTAGAGAACTGCCACTGCTCACTGCAGAGCAATGCTATTGTCATCAATGGTACATCTCACATAATGGAAGCAAAGATAAGATACGCAGGCACATAGACAGTTGTTTTTCTCTCACTCCATTTGAAAATGAAACAGGAAAGGAAATGAATAGAAGTGGTACAAGGTACATGCATCGTATGGTGGCTTGTGGAGTATGTATATAGATGTATATGTACATATGTAACTTTACAGATAAAATTATCAGCTGTGTATGTACTAAAAAGTATAAACCTGTTTAATTTGAACATTAATGTAAATATCTGATGACATAAGTTTCTGGCAACCTGTTAATGACTTACAACAATGAAAACAATCAAGTTTTGACAATATAATGTAATTAGATATACAAAAAATCTATTCACCAAGCAGTGACAGAACACACACATAAAAGAAGGTTATAATTAGCCAAGCTTTCAGAGCCAGTGGCTCCTTCTTCAGGCAGAAGTATTCAAGGGAAAGAAAGAGGGGTGAAGGAAAAGGACTAGAGAGGTTTAGGGAAAGAGATACAGTTCAGAAAAGTTACCCAGAACCCCAGGTCAGGGGGGACTTACTGGATGGGATGCGAAGGAAAGATTGATTGTTGGGAACTGCATTGGATGAGATTAGCTCAGAGCTTGAAGATGGTAGACAAGGTAATATACAAGATAGATATTACTGCTAAAGCATTATGTATGAGTTAATAAGAGTAGGAAGCTAAGTGCATTGTATTTAACAGAGATGGGAGTAGGACAGAAAAAAAATAGACAGACAAGAAAATAAAAGATGTAGGAAACTAAAATTGAGTGAAGAAAGGAGTAGTTACTGTGAAGAAATGCTGAGATGGAAGAAATTAACGTAAATTAAGGGCAGGTGAGTGGTGAGAACCAAGGACATGTTGTAGTGCTTGTTCTCACCTGCGGAGTTCTGAGAAACTGGTGTCTCTGCGAAGAATCAAGATGTCGTGTTGTGAAACAGGCACTGAGGTCACAATTGTCATGTTGTAGAGCATGCCTTACAACAGGATATGTGTGCTGCCAGTATGCATCCTCCGCCTACGCCCATTCTTCCTGATTGATTACTGGATGGTAGTCATGCCAAAGCAAAAGGCAGAACAGTGTTTACATAACAACTGCTATATGATATGTCATTCCGCAGGTGGCTCTCCCTTTGATAGTATCTGTTTTGCCATTTACAGGGACAGTATGGGTGGTGGTAGCAGGGTGCATAGGGTAAGTCTTGCATTGGAGCAGTCACAGGGGTATTAGCCACAGGGTGAGGAGACGAATACAGAAGAATCATAATGTCTGACAAGAATATTGCGGAGCTTGGGAGGGTAATGGAAAGCTTTTCGTTGCCCTCCCCGCCTCCACAATATCCTTGTCAGACCCTATGCTTCTTCTGTAAAGAACCTTAACAAGTTTTTAGCATCTGTCTGGGATACTATTCTGGGACACAGCAATTTGTAAAGTAATCTTGGGTAGCCATCACAAAATTGGACGTCTCAAGGTCCCACACAGCTCCTGCAGTCTGCTGGTGCTAAGTGCTGTGATTTGCCTACCTCATAGCTTTGTTGTCACATGTACACTGTTAACAGTGCATTACGTCATTGTCAGCTGCATATTCCTATGTTTCCATGCAATATCATGTGTTCACATGTGGTTTCACTCCTCTGTAGAATGGTACATTGATGTGTGTTTGGTAATGAGCAAAGTGCAGGAGCAAAGGCTTAAGGGCAGTGCTGCTTTGTTCCGTGTTCCTAAAGGGTGAAATGGCAATCAAAAGCAATCTAAAATTTTCACACTGAATACACTGAAGATTTCTTTTTGACTGGCCTACACAACAGCAAAAAGGCAGGAATGACATAAATTTTATGTAAGTTCACAAAATGACAACAAAACCTTGCGGTATTTCCAAATAAACTGTATTACATAGGTACTAAAAAGAGCTGTTTGAATTATGACAAAAATAGCAAGAGAACTCACTGCACTGAGTTGTTTAAATCTACGAATATTCTGACTGTTCCATGTGAGTACATTCTGCAAACAGTGATCCACATTGAAAAAGACATTGATGAGCAGCCAACAAATAGTTATCTACATGAACATGGAATCAGATCCTGAAATGACTTACATCTCAATAGAAAAAGCTAAACAAAAACCCAAAGTAGTGTTCTGTATATTGGCATTAAACCGTACAATGAAATACTGCAAGAGGTCAACGACAAAACTGAAATACATGCCTTCAGGGATGCCCTAAAATTATTTGTTAGAAAACTGTTTTCATACTGTAAACAATCCCCCCCAAGAACCATGGACCTTGCCATTGGTGGGGAGGCTTGCGTGCCTCAGCGATACAGATAACCGTACCGTAGGTGCAACCACAATGGAGGGGTATCTGTTGAGAGGCCAGACAAATGTGTGGTTCCTGAGGAGGGGCAGCAGCCTTTTCAGTAGTTGCAGGGGCAACAGTCTGGATGATTGACTGATCTGGCCTTGTAACACTAATCAAAATGGCCTTGCTGTGCTGGTACTGCGAATGGCTGAAAGCAAGGGGAAACTACAGCCATAATTTTTCCCGAGGCCATGTAGTTTTACTGTATGATTAAATGATGATGGCATCCTCTTGGGTAAAATATTCCGGAGGTAAAATAGTCCCCCATTTGGATCTCTGGGCGGGGACTACTCAGGAGGACGTCGTTATCAGGAGAAAGAAAACTGGCGTTCTATGGATCGGAGTGTGGAATGTCAGATCCCTTAATCGAGCAGGTAGGTTAGAAAATTTAAAAAGGGAAATGGATAGGTTAAAGTTAGATATAGTAGGAATTAGTGAAGTTTGCTGGCAGGAGGAACAAGACTTTTGGTCAGGTGAATACAGGGTTATAAATACAAAATCAAATAGGGGTAATGCAGGAGTAGGTTTAATAATGAATAAAAAAATAGGAGTGCAGGTAAGTTACTACAAACAGCATAGTGAATGTATTATTGTGGCCAAGATAGACACGAAGCCCATGCCTCGCCTACTACAGTAGTACAAGTTTATATGCCAACTAGCTCTGCAGATGACGAAGAAATTGAAGAAATGTATGATGAAATAAAAGAAATTATTCAGATAGTGAAGGCAGACGAAAATTTAATAGTCATGGGTGACTGGAATTCAGTAGTAGGAAAAGGGAGAGAAGGAAACATAGTAGGTGAATATGGATTGGGGGGAAGAAATGAAAGAGGAAGCCGCCTGATAGAATTTTGCACAGAGCACAACTTAATCATAGCTAACACTTGGTTCAAGAATCATAAAAGAAGGTTGTATACATGGAAGAAGCCTGGAGATACTGACAGGTTTCAGATAGATTATATAATGGTAAGACAGAGATTTAGGAACCAGGTTTTAAACTGTAAGACATTTCCAGAGGCAGATGGGGACTCTGACCACAATCTATTGGTTATGAACTGTAGATTAAAACTGAAGAAACTGCAAAAAGGTGGGAATTTAAGGAGATGGGACACGGATAAACTTACTAAACCAGAGGTTGTACAGAGTTTCAGGGAGAGCATAAGGGAACAATTGACAGGAATGGGGGAAAGAAATACAGTAGAAGAAGAATGGGTAGCTTTGAGAGATGAAGTAGTGAAGGCAGCAGAGGATCTAGTAGGTAAAAAGACGAGGGGTAGTAGAAATCCTTGGGTAACAGTAGAAATATTGAATTTAAATGATGAAAGGAGAAAATATAAAAATACAGTAAAAGAAGCAGGCAAAAAGGAATACAAACGTCTCAAAAATGAGATCGACAGGAAGTGCAAAATGGCTAAGCAGGGATGGCTAGAGGATAAATGTAAGGATGTAGAGACTTATCTCACTAGGGGTAAGATAGATACTGCCTATAGCAAAATTAAAGAGATCTTTTGAGAAAAGAGAACCACTTGTATGAATATCAAGAGCTCAGATGGAAACCCAGTTCTAAGCAAAGAAGGGAAAGCAGAAAGGTGGAAGGAGTGTATAGAGGGTCTATACAAGGGCAATGTTCTTGAGGAGAATATTATGGAAATGGAAGAGGATGTAGATGAAGATGAAATGGGAGATACAATACTGCGTGAAGAGTTTGACAGAGCCTGAGTCGAAACAAGGCCCCAGGAGTACACAACATTCCATTAGAACTACTAACTGCCTTGGGAGAGCCAGTCCTGACAAAACTCTACCATCTGGTGAGCAAGATGTATGAGACAGGTGAAATACCCTCAGACTTCAAGAAGAATATAATAATTCCAATCCCAAAGAAAGCAGGTGCTGACAGATGTGAAAATTACCGAACAATCAGTTTAATAAGTCACGGATGCAAAATACTAACGTGAATTCTTTACAGACGAATGGAAAAACTGGTAGAAGCTGACCTCGGGAAACATCAGTTTAGATTCTTTAGAAAGATTGGAACACGTGAGGCAATACTGACCCTACGACTTATCTTAGAAGCTAGATTAAGGAAAGGCAAACCTAAATTTCTAACATTTGTAGACTTAGAGAAAGCTTTTGACAATGTTGACTGGAATACTCTCTTTCAAATTCTGAAGGTGGCAGGGGTAAAATACAGGGAGCGAAAGGCTATTTACAATTTGTACAGAAACCAGATGGCAGTTATAAGAGTCGAAGGGCATGAAAGGGAAGCAATGGTTGGGAAGGGAGTGAGACAGGGTTGTAGCCTCTCCCCGATGTTATTCAATCTGTATATTGAGCAAGCAGTGAAGGAAACAAAAGAAAAATTCAGAGTAGGTATTAAAATCCATGGAGAAGAAATAAAAACTTTGAGGTTCACCGATGACATTGTAATTCTGTCAGAGACAGCAAAGGACTTGGAAGAGCAGTTGAATGGAATGAACAGTGTCCTGAAAGGAGGGTATAAGATGAACATCAACAAAAGCAAAACGAGGATAATGGAATGTATTCGAATTAATTAGGGTGATGCTGAGGGAATTAGATTAGGAAATAAGACACTTAAAGTAGTAAAGGAGTTTTGCTATCTGGGGAGCAAAATAACTGATAATGGTCGAAGTAGAGAGGATGGAAACTGTAGAGTGGCAATGGCAAGGAAAGCGTTTCTGAAGAAGAGAAATTTGCTAACATCGAGTATAGATTTAAGTGTCAGGAAGTCGTTTCTGAAAGTATTTGTATGGAGTGTAGCCATGTATGGAAGTGAAACATGGACGATAACTAGTTTGGACAAGAAGAGAATAGAAGCTTTTGAAATGTGGTGCTCCAGAAGAATGCTGAAGATTAGATGGATAGATCATATAACTAATGAGGAGGTATTGAAAAGGATTGGGGAGAAGAGAAGTTTGTGTCACAACTTGACGAGAAGAAGGGATCGGTTGGTAGGACATGTTCTGAGGCATCAAGGGATCACCAATTTAGTATTGGAGGGCAGCGTGGAGGGTAAAAATTGTAGAGGGGGACCAAGAGATGAATACACTAAACAGATTCAGAAGGATGTAGGTTGCAGTAGGTACTGGGAGATGAAGAAGCTTGCACAGGATGGAGTAGCATGGAGAGCTGCATCAAACCAGTCTCAGGACTGAAGACCACAACAACAACAACTGTAAATGATTGCCTTTATAGTGTGTAATTTTTGTTGACAATTGTGCTAATGACCAATTGCTGTAATGAAGAGGTATTTTACAATATATTCCGTAGAACAGTGACATATAATGGCCAAATGGGTAACTCAGTGAGGCAAGAAACAATAAAAATCAGCAATGGAGTAACATCAGCAGAATCTCTAGATACGGACATTTGTTTTGATTCTCTGAGAAAGGGATATAAATGTTTCAGTTTTTAACATCATTGTTTTTCAGCAACCATATACAAGTTTCAGTGGGGAAATAACACAGAGACAAATGGTTGGCTGTACTTTGCAACCACTTATTTCTCCACTGAAAAATAATGTAAATGTAAACATATTTATTTATTTTTTATTTATTTATTTGTTTATTGTTCCATGGGACCAAATTAAGGAGAAGTCTCCATGGTCATGGAACGAGTCAATACATGAAATTATAACACGATATTAGAAACAGATAAAATGAAATATAAAAAAACGTATTCAGGTGACAAGTTGTAAGTTTAAATAAAGAAAATCAACAATGTAACACTGGAATTTGCTTAATTTTTTAGCTCTTCCAGGAGCTCCTCGACAGAATAGAAGGAGTGAGCCATGAGGAAACTCTTCAGTTTATGCTTAAAAGAGTTTGGGCTACTGCTAAGATTTTTGAGTTCTTGTGGTAGCTTATTGAAAATGGATGCAGCAGAATACTGCACTCCTTTCTGCACAAGAGTCAAGGAAGTGCAATTCACATGCAGATTGGATTTCTGCCTAGTATTAACTGAGTGAAAGCTGCTAACTCTTGGGAAGAGTCTAATATTGCTAACAACAAACGACATTAAAGAAAATATATACTGTGAGAGCAATGTCAGAATTCCCAGACTATTGAATAGGGGTCGACAAGAGGTTCTCGACCTTACACCACATATAGCTCGAACAGCCCATTTTTGAGCCAAAAATACCCTTTTTGAATCAGAAGAATTACCCCAAAAAATAATACCATATGACATAAGCGTATGAAAATATGCGAAGTAGACTACTTTTCGTGTTGAAGAGTCACTTATTTCAGATACTGTTCTAATGGTACATAAAGCAGCATTTAGTTTCTGAACAAGATCCTGAACATGGTCTTTCCACAACAGCTTACTATCTATCTGAACGCCTAGGAACTTGAACTGTTCTGTCTCGCTTATAATATGCCCATTCTGTCTGATCAAAATATCGGTTCTTGTTGAATTGTGAGTTAGAAACTGTAAAAACTGGGTCTTACTATGATTTAGCATCAAATTATTTTCCACAAGCCACGAACTTATTTTATGAACTACATTATTTGATACTGTTTCAATATTACACACAAGATCCTTCACTACCAAGCTGGTGTCATCAGCAAACAGAAATATTTTTGAATCACTTGTAACACTAGAAGGTATATCATTTATATAAATAAGAAACATCAGTGGCCCCAACACTGACCCTTGGGGAACGCCCCACTTAACAGTGCCCCATTGGGACTGAAAATCATTACCACTCTCAATATTGTGAATTATCTTCTGCTTTCTGTTCTTAAAGTAAGAGGCGAACCAATTGTAAGCTACTCCCCTTACTCCATAATGGTCCAACTTCTACAGTAATATTTTGTGGTCAACACAGTCAAAAGCCTTCGCTAAATCAAAGAAAACACATAGCGTTCACAACCTTTTATTTAATCCGTCCAAAACCTCACAGAGAAAAGAGAATATAGCATTTTCAGTTGTTAAACCATTTCTAAAACCAAACTGAACATTTGACAGCAAATTATGTGTATTTAAATGCTCCATTAAACCTTCTCAATAACTTGAGCAAACACCGATGGCATAGAAATAGGTCTAAAATTGTCAACATTATCAGTGTCTCCCGTTTTATAAAGTGGCTTCACTACCGAGTACTTTAATCGGTCAGGAAACCGACCACTCCTAAAGGAAAAGTTACAGATATGGCTAAGTACTGGGCTAACATACATAGAACAATACTTCAGTATTCTGCTAGGTACCCCGTCATATCCATGAGAGTTCTTGGTCTTTAGTGATTTAATTATTAACTCAACCTCCCTCTTGTCAGTATCATGGAGGAGCATTTCAGGCAACAGTCTCGGAACACTTTTTTCTAGGAGTGCTATATGATTTCCTGTTGGTACTAGGTTTCTATTTAGTTCACCTGCTATATTCAGAAAGTGATTATTAAATACTGTACTTACATGCAACTTATCAGTAACACGGACATTCCCACTACGCACTGATTCTATATCCTCGACCTGTCTCTGCAGACCAGCCACTTCGTTTACGACTGACCATATGGTTTTAATTTTATCCTGAGACTTAGCTATTCTATCTGCATACCACATACTTTCTGCCTTCCTAATAACATTTTGAAGCACCTTACAATACTGTTTGTAATGGGCTGCTGCATTTAGATTTTGAGTGTTTCTAACGTTTTGATATAATTGCCACTTTGTTCTACAAGATATTCTTATCCCTCTAGTCAGCCACCCAGGCTACCTGTTTGTGCTAGTACCCTGTTTTGAACGATCTAACGGAAAGCAACTTTTAAAGGAGCACGAGAAAAGTCTTGAGAAAAGCATTATATTTATCGTCTACTGTGTCAGTGCTATAAACATCTTGCCACTCTTGTTCCTTGATAAGGTTTACAAAGGTCTCTACAGCAACTGGATTAGCTTTCCTAAACAGCTGATGACTATATTTAACACGTGTTGCAGCAAAAAAATCTTTTAGAGTTGAAATTTGTGCATCATGATCTGAAAGGCCATCCACCTTTTTGCTAACAGAATGCCCTTCTAGTAATGAGGAATGAACAAAAATGTTGTCTATGATTGTTCTACTGTTCCCTTGCACTCTCATTGGAAAGAATATGGTTTGCATAAGATTATATGAATTAAGGAGGTCTACCAGCATCCTCTTCCTTGCACAATCACTTATACAATTAATATTGATGTCACCACATATAACTAACTTTTTGTATTTCCTATAAAGTGAACCAATAACCTCCTCTAGCTTTAGCAAAAATGTTGTGAAATTGGAGTCTGGGGATCTATAAATAACAACAGTTAGAAGTTTAGCTCCATTAAATTTAACCACACCTGCACAACATTCAAACACATTTTCAGTGCAGTACTTTGAAACATCAATGGACTCAAATGGGATGCCGTTTTTCACATACATGGCTACTCCCCCACACAGCAAAGAGCTCCTCGAAAAGCTGCCAGCCAACCTGTATCCTGGTAAAGGAAGCCTCTGAATTATCTCCTTATTTAAGAAGTGTTCAGATATACCAATAATTTCAGAGTCAACATCTATAAGCAGTTCACTAACTTTATCTTTAATACCTTGTATATTTTGATGAAATATACTAATTCCCTCATTACTTGGATACCTAAGCTTTGTCAAAAGTGATTCCTTTGTTAGAGAGACTTCCCTTAAGCAGGAATACCTATCAGCTGACTTCAATCTAAAAAAGGTGCAGCTCTAACACCCACTACAGCAGGAATTTTCCCATGAGTGATCCCACCAACCCCACCTATGCTGTCACCTATAAGCTTTGCCAACCTCCCCTTCCCATACCTGTTGAGGTGCAGGCCATGTCTAGTGAAACCCGTCCTGCTGATAGACTCCACCAACACCACTGAAATGTGACCCATGCTTTCTGTCATCAGCGCACCCCCAAGTCTCATGTTATTACACCTGACAGCTGTATTAAGATGAGGCCGATCGTGACGCTGAAACAGTTCTACGAAATGCACATTCGTATTGCCAGTCTGAGTGGCTATCTTTTCCAGGTCACCATCTATGTCATACTCCCCATCCCTATCAATACTATTACCAGCCCCACCCACAATCACTACCTGATCCTCTTTAGTAAAATCCCTACATAACCCCCCTATGTTAACAGTCACCTGAGCCAATCCTGCATTAGGCTTCACAATGCTGGTGACCTGGTACTCACTCCCCAGCACTTCCTGCAACTGCTGGCCTACACCTCTGCCATGAGAACTACCTAACAGCGGAACCTTCTTCTTCCTCTTCGACTTTGCAACTGTTCTAGCCACCATAACTACTGAGGTCTGCTGCATACTTCCTACATCTACAGCTACTAGAGATCCCTCTCCACTAGACTCTGACAGTTGGTCATATCTATTGTAAACACCAATAGTAAAACTATCTGAAAATCTTCTTCTTCTAGCAGATCTCTTGCCAACAGCCAGCTCCCTTTCCCCAACCCCCTTCTCCCTCCTCATCCTATCTAGCTCCTCCTGTGCATTTTTGAACTGCACCTGAAGGGCACAGATCTTACGCTCCTGCTCCTCTATCAACTTACTCTTGCTACATAACCTGCAGTTCCAGGAGAGGATCTCACCAGAATGTCCACTGGCTTCCCCACTGCATTCCCCCCAGTGAAAATACTTCAAACAAGTCTCACACTGCATTCCACTACTCACGAACCTACAGCAAAGCCCACACTTCTCACTCATGGTAAAATTTTACTTTTTCTAAGTTCCGCTACTACAATAAGAAGATGTTAAAAACCTGACTACAATAATCACAAACTTACTTTACAAGGGAAGTAACTACTATTATTAACAGTATTAATAAACAACAAATGTGAATATAACAAAAGACCAATACAGAAAGAGAATCAAATGTCTAATGACACAGTAACGAAGCTGAAAACAGTTCCCAAAAGGTTCTTCTGAAATTATTTCACCAGAAAACACAAAAAACACTGGTTGAAGACTACTAAAGTTCCTAAATAAACTACTATACACAAACAATTAATTAGTACTTAGCTTTCGATGCGCTGCTACAGCTGCAACTGGTCAGCGCGGAATGTAAACACAGGTAAGAGGTTACGTTGCTCGATACGAAACACTCACAAATATCAGGTCACAACACAAGAAAGGCAGAGGTGAGTGAAGAAACCACTAATAAGTCACTTATATAGTAAATATTATCACAAAAAGCGTTAAGATATGTATTCCATAAATTATGGAATTTGATAATTTTGACAAAAAGTTTGTGTATGGAGCTGTACTTTGATAGTATGACAGAGTACCCAATGGCTATAAAAATACATAGTTATCTCCATGAAGAAATTAATTATTGTGGCTCAAAGAAAGTATAATGGCAGTCAAAAAAATTTAATGGAATACTGAGACTTCACAGCAGCAAGAATAAGGTTTTGTGTAAAAAGCACTTACTGCTTGCTGAGGACAGTAGTCTTGTAGTACACTTTGATAAAACTTAAGTTTTACAAAACCAAATGAAAAAATATATTTTTCTTGACTTCAGTGTAAATATTGGCTTGGAAGTACCAACAATTACTTTTGTATAGCATGCACTGGTGATATGGGTTATGAGTGCATTGATGAAGGGTCAGTAAGGGCTGCATATAAAAAAAAAAACTGGTAGTCATGGAATATTCTCAATCATATTAAGGTGAGCCATCAGAACTAAAATCATGGTGGTGTCATACAAGTACTTGTGCACTCTTGCACACACAGTGTCTTATCAGCTTTATTGCTGGAAGTTTGTACAAGGTCCAACAGGACACAAATTCATCAGTGATGACATGTAATTGTTTCATTACACAAGCAGAATAGTTTCACACCTCTTATCATATTTTATTTTTTGTCTCAGAATACTTTTATGTTTTCTTGATAAAATACATACCACAATCATGAACAAACTTTGAGAATATCCATATATTAACTTCAGTCTAGATATGCTAGTGTTTCCATTTTTTCCACAGGCTGAAGTAAAAAATACTTTTCTTCAAAATGTCTTGTGGTGTTATTTTTATTTTTATTTATTATTTTTTCATAGAGCTGGCAAGAATTATCTTTTGGGAAATATTTTCTAAACTAAAAATAGAGGTGTCTAATATTTTTTCAGAATTTTTATTAACTTTTGAAATTACCACTAACTGGCAATACTGTAGGATTATGATATGACAATGAGGTACCTATTTTCATAATGGCCACTATAGTAATAATTTCCATGGTTATCAATGTGAGTAGATTAGTACTAGTCATAATTTGCTGTTATTGTGCTACTGAAGTAGCCTGCAGTGGCTGTTTCTGAAATTGACTGATTCCCTGTCACTGAAGACTGTTCTTGATCATGAGATTTATGAAATACAATGTGTGAATGAATGAATGAATGAATGAATGCTATGTTAATTATTTTTCCTCAAGACATTGCTCCATTTTCTAAGGTTGAGAGTGAATAGGCCTCAGAAGTAAAGTAGTAATTAAGCAATCACTGCAAATTAATACAAAAATAAAAACATATATATATATCACTTGTGACGAAGCAAGCTGGCATAATTTTAATTCCCTCTTGTTTTGCCATCTGCCTTCTTAAATTCATTTGGTTACTTTTAACTAATTACCACTAATATACGTGAATATAATCTGCATTTTCATGAAAGAGAAAGATTGGCCCTCAGTTTTAAGGCATATGACACCAGATCTAATTTTGTGCTTCTTCTTCTACTGTATTTCTTTCCCCCATTCCTGTCAATTGTTCCCTTACGCTCTCCTTGAAACTCTGTACAACCTCTGGTTTAGTCAGTTTATCCAGGTCCCATCTCCTTGAATTCCCACCTTTTTGCAGTTTCTTCAGTTTAATCTACAGGTCATAACCAATAGATTGTGGTCAGAGTTCACATCTGCCCCTGGAAATGTCTTACAATTTAAAACCTGGTTCCTAAATCTCTGTCTTACCATTATATAATCTATCTGATACCTTTTAGTATCTCCAGGGTTCTTTCATGTATACAACCTTCTTTCACGATTCTTATACCAAGTGTTAGCTATGATTATGTTGTGCTCTGTGCAAAATTCTACCAGGCGGCTTCCTCTTTCATTTCTTACCCCCATTCCATATTCACCTATTATGTTCCCTTCTCTTCCTTTTACTACTATCAAATTCCAGTCACTCATGACTATTAAATTTTCGTCTCCCTTCACTATCTGAATAATTTCTTTTATCTCATCATATATTTCATCAATCTCTTAGTCATCTGCAGAGCTAGTTGGCATATAAACTTGTACTATTGTGGCAGGTGTGGGCTTCATGTCTATCTTGGATACAATAATGCTTTCACTATGCTGTTTGTAGTAGCTTACCCGCACTCCTATTTTTTTATTCATTATTAAACGTACTCCACCATTACTCCTATTTGATGTTGTATTTATAACCCTGTATTCACCTGACCAGAAGTCTTGTTCCTCCTGCCACCGAACTTCACTAATTCCCACTATAGCTAACTTTAACCTATCCATTTCTCTTTTTAAATTTTCTAACCTACCCGCCCGATTAAGGGATCTGACATTCCACACTCCGATCCGCAGAACACCAGTTTTGTTTCTCCTGATAACGACATCGTCCTGAGTACTCCCTGCCCAGAGATCCAAATGGGGGACTATTTTACCTTCGGAATATTTTACCCAAGAAGACGCCATCCTCATTTAACCATACAGTAAAGCTGCATGCCCTCGGGAAAAATTATGGCTGTAGTTTCCCCTTGCTTTCAGCTGTTCACAGTACCAGTACAGCAAGGTCTTTTTGGTTAGTGTTAGAAAGGCAGATCAGTCAATCATACAGACTGTTGCCCTTGCAACTACTGAAAAGGTTGCTACCCCTCTTCAGGAACCACATGTTTGTCTGGTCTCTCAACAGATACACCACTGTTGTTGTTGCACCTACGGTATGGCTATCTGTATCGCTGAGGCAAGCAAGCCTCTCTACCAATGGCAAGATCCATATTGCATGGGGTGGAAGGATGTCTATGGTACTTAATTCAAAATTGAAAAAATTGCCACCTTGCTATCGAAGAAGTGTCGGACCTCATCTTTGACCTCAAGCACCTGCCAGCCAAGTGTTCTTTCAGCTTAGGAAAGAAGTGGTAGTCACTGGGTGCTAAGTCCAGACTATAGGTTGGATAGATGATTGTGTCCCGTGCAAACTCTTGTAGAGCATTCACTGCTTGACAGGCAATGTGGGGGCGAACACTGTCATCAAGAAGATTGTGTCCTTGCTCAACATTCCTCCTCGAAGGTTCTGAATCACCCATCTGAGTCTTTTTAATGTCTGACAATACCTGTCAGCATTTATTGTTGTCCCAGGAACTATGAAGTCAAACGACAATTTTCGATTTTGATCCCAAAACACAGTTGCCATAATGTTACTGGCAAATTGTGTTCATTTGAATTTTTGCAGCATGGGTGAATCAGAATGCCACCGCTCATGTGACTGTTGTTTTGTCTCAGGTGTCAAATGAAAGCCCATGACTACTGAATCCAAAAGGTCACCTGTTTATGTGCATAGCATTGAAGAAATTGGCAGGAAGTTTCAACAGGTTGCTGTTTGTGGTCTTCTGTTAGCATTTTTAGGACCCATCTTGCACACACCTTCCAAAATTTAAATGCTTCAGAGTCCAGTGAACTGTGCTTGAAAAAACCTCAGGATCAACATTGTAGAGCTCATCAAGAGTGATCTGCTGATCTCAAAGCATGAGTTGTTCAACCTTTAATTATCTTTTTGGGAATTGGTGGTCTCCTGTTTCTTTCCTCATCATTAATTTCAGAATGACCACTTGCAAACTCTGTACACCAATGCAGAGATTTTTGGTATCAATACATGACTCTCCACACACTTCTGTCAGCTGTAGATAATGTTGATTGGTTTAGCATCTTTTACACTCAAAAACTGAATAACAGCACAAACTTCACAACTGGTAGCAGTGGCTAATGGGAGCTCCATTACAACTGGTTGCCAAGCCAAGACAAAGCTCCAGTGGATGTGCGGTGGTTTCTGTAGAGTGTGGAGGGAGGAATGAAAAATATTGTGTGACCAACAGCCATGCAACCAGTTTCCTTGTGACCCAGCACTTTTGAGAACTTACTTTTGGGTTTACTCTTGAAAATGGTTACTGTGGTAATTTTTTTATGTCGCTCTGTGTGAATCCCTCCTCAGCCATAAATAAAAAGTAAGTTTTGAAATATGTATCCCCAGTACTGTCTTAGAATCAACTGATAAAACTTTAATTTGTTGTGGTGGTCTTGTGACCTAAGTGTTTGAATATATTGTAAGTGATAGGGACAAAATAACGGATCACATATCATGCAAGATCCCTACCTAGGAAAAATTATCTTCATAAACCAAACCCTGCCACACTGGTAGATGTATCAACTCAGTATCAGTCTGAAGAAAGGTGGTACATGTTATGGATACTGACCAGAAGCAAATGTAGTCAACACCATTTCATGTGAAATCTCAAAACTATTTTTCCCAGCCCAGATTGTGGGTATGCTCTTAACCAATGTAAGCATAATCAAGATGCTCATGCATCATTACTTAAAATGAAGTCAATATAACAGGCTTAAATCATCAAGCCTTTTATAATAAATTTGCATAATGCTTTACAGCAACAAATATTTACCTTCCATACTGGATATCCTTCAAATGGGTGGAAACGTCCCTGCATGCACATGAGCTGTACTCCATTCAAAACACCGAACACAAGTTTCCCAGCATGTCCAACAACAGTTGACACAGGAAATCCAGGTATGTCTTCATAAGGAAATATCTGACGCTCTGTAACACTTTCTATCAGGTCTCCTGTTAAAACACAAAGTTTATGAACAAAATTTCAAATAATTCACATGTAAGATTGAAATTGTTTATTTTCAAATATCTAAAGAAAAACAAACACTTGAAATGCTACCACTATTTTCACAAGCCACCGCAGGCATAAGGCAAGTACCTGGAAATTCCTTGAAATAGAAAATAACATTTAAAGTATCTCTCAGAAACCACTTTTCATAATCTCTTTAAATAAAATGACTGCTAAGGAGTCTACTGCATGATATAAATGAAAAGACCTTCTAGAACTTCTTAAGATTCATTTAGTGGAACAAGAATAAACACTGTCCTGTACCTATCCTCTGTAGCCATCTGTTTGAAAGAACATCTATAAATAACACAAAGCCCGAGTCGAAAGCTACAAATTGACTGTGGTAGCTGACATAGAGTTTATTGTTGAGATAACTGCTATCAAGAACAAGGAATATATTACAAGGGTGTTCCTTGATCTCGAGAAGGCATCGGCAAAATTATAGAACACAGGCTTCAGAGGCATTGTTCCTGATCTTGTATAAGTAAGAAAAAGCAATTTATACTGTTAAAAATGGTGAATGGCATGCACAGATTTAGCGCTACTGATATGAAATACAGGGTAACCCATGGCTCAGTGTTGGGAACTTTTTTTTTCCTTGATTAATGTTTTCTTCTTCTTCCTTCCAATTGTCAGGCTTCTTGGCCTGTTCTGCATCTACATCTACATCTAGTCTGCAAACCACTGTGAGGTGCATGGCGCAAGGTATGTCACATTGTACCAGTTCTTCTTGTTCCATTCATGTACGGAGTGTGGAAAGAATTATTGTTTGAATGCCTCTTTGCATGCAGTAATTATTCTAATCTTATCCTCACGATCCCTGTGTGAGTTATATGTAGCGGCTATAGTATATTCCTAGAGTAATCATTGAAAACCAGTTCTTGAAACTTTGTGAATAGACTTTCTCAGGATACTTGATGTTTATCTTTAAGAGTTTTCCAGCCCAGCTCCTTCAGTATCTCTGTGACACTCTCTCATGGCTTGAACAAACCCGTGACCATTTGTGCTGCCTTTCTCTATATACATTCAATATCCCCCATTAGTCCTGTCTGGTATGGGTCACACACACATGAGCAATATTCCAGAACCGGTAACACAAGTGATTTGTAAGCAGTCTTCTTCATAGATTGATTGCACTTTCCCAGTATTCTGCAAATAAACTGAAGTCTACCACCTGGTTTACCCATGACAGAACTTTTGGGAACATTCCATTTCATATCCCTACAAAATGTTACACCTAGGTATTTGTATGAGCTGGCTGATTCCAACAGTGACTCATTTATGTTATGGTCATAGGATACTATGTTTTTTCGTTTTGTAAAGTGCAATATTTTACATTTCTGAACATTTAAAGAAAGTTGCCAATCTCTGCACCACTTTGAAAGCTTATCAAGATCTGACTGAATATTTATGCAGCTTCTTTGAAATGGTACTTCATTATAGATAACTGCATCATCTGCAAAAAGCCTGATTTTATTATTAATATTGTCTGCAAGGTCATTAATATATAACATGAACAGCAAGGGTCCCAACATACTTTCCTGAGGCATGCCCAAAGACACTTCTACATCTGATGATGACTCTCCATCCAAGATAACATGCTGCATGCTCCCTAGCAAGGAATCCTCAATCCAGTCACAAATTTCACTTGATACCCCACTTGATCATAGTTTTGACAATAAGCATAGGTGTGGTACTGAGTCAAATGATTTTTGGAAATCAAGAAGTACTGCAACTATCTGATTGCCTTGATTCAAAGCTTTCAGAATGTCATGTGAGTAAAGTGCAAGTTGGGTTTCATGTGATCGATGTTTCCAACACCCATGCTGGTTGGTATGGTCATCCTGTTCAAGATACTTCATTTTGTTTCAGCTCAGAATATGTTCTAAGATTCTACAACAAATTGATGTCAAGGACATTGAATGGTAGTTTTGTGGATCACTTCTGCTACCCTTCTTGTAGATGGGTGTAACCTGTGCTTTTTTCAAGAACTGGGCATGGTTTTTTGTTTGAGGAATCTACAATAGATTACAGTCAGAAGAGGAACTAAATCAGCTGCGAATTAGTACAGAATCTGACAGAAATTCCATCAGGCCCTGGAGCTTTGTTCAATTTTAATGATTCCACCTTTTCTCAACACCTCTCACATTAATACTTATTTCATTCATCTTTTCAGAGGTATGAGAGTTAAATTGGGGCAGTTCTTCTCAGTTTTCCTCTGTAAAGAAACATTTAAAAATGGAGTGTCATTGAGAAGTTCTTCTGCTATCTTTTCGTTGGTTGAACTAGCGATCTTACGCTGTTGGGCTGGTAGTACAGCATGGGTTTTGGGTTCCTCTATGAGCTCATTTGTTGTAGATGTTTTCTCCAGGTGTGTTTAGTAGTTCTGCATACAATGTGTGATGTGTTCCATTTGAAGTTCCTTCAACACACCTCCACTCATTTTGTGTTCCATATGGTGTATCTAACAGTTCATCTCAAATTTCATTTCACAGGCTGTTAGTCTTTTCATTTCTTTTGTTTTTGCCATCCAGGCTTCACTGTCATAGTATAACACACATCTTGCTAAGCTATTACAAAAGCTTCTGGACTAGAGGAGGATTCATTACAGTATCAATGACTCCCATTGTTTTTATATACCTGGAGGCTTTTTCTGTTAGGTCTGATTCTTTGCAGTGTTTAAATCACATAAATAACTTTTGCTACATCTGTGGGAAGTATTCTATTAAATCATGCAGATGACATGTGACATCCATAGTGGAAAAATTGTATGATCTTTATTTTGCGTGCATGCTTGTTAACCAGGACTGAAAATGGGCACCACAAAGTCTGTGTGAACTGTTTGTCCTGTCTTAATGGTTGGGTGAAGAAAAAAGATAAAGTTACAATGCCTTTTGCTATTCCATTCATGTGGAGGAAACCGATCAATCACCTACATGATTGTTATTTCTGCATGGCTAAAATAGCAGGGATGAAGGGCAAGGATAGAAAGACAATCAAGTATTCCTCCATCAAGTAAGCTGTTCAACCACACAGTTCTTCCTTTCCTGTTCCCACTCCTCCAGATACATGGATTGGAAGTTGACATCTAGGTCAAATCTAGTACAGATGCAGATAATGCAATCTCTGATTTCACCTACAAAGAAATGATGCCACATCTCCTGACACTAAATGATTTTAATAATAATAATAATAATCTTTCTAAGGCATAAGCTGAACTTTTGGGTTTGTATCTGAAATAATGGAATTTACTACACAAATATGCTAGGCTCTGATGTTTGAGACCATACATTCTGAAAGTACTGCAACCATTTAGGTAAAGGGATGGAACACACTTTTACATTCTCTTATGTGTCACTGTTAAGCTTTTTAATAATTTTGAACGTCTGTGGTTGGAATCTGTAATTATCATGTTCTATATGAGCCACAAATTCTTCCCAACTCTGTCTGTGTTTTCTACATATTTCTCTTTTCCTATGATATTCTGTTGTATCCTTCTGTTTTCTTATTGACAGATGTTTCATAAATACTTCTTGTTTGTCCTTTACAGCCTTTTTGGCATCATAGTTCCATTCTCTCAGTCCAATCTTTTTATGCCAGTTTGTTTTTCTTTCAAGGTTTTGATTGGCAGCTTCTCTTAGAAAGTATTGGAGAGTGTCCCATTCTTCCTTTGAGCTCTCTTTTACAGATGATATTTTCAAACTATACTGGGATCTCTGAAATGCTTACTTGGAAAGCAAGGTCTTTATTCATTGGCAGTCTCCTATACTGCTATTTCTTTTTATGTCATCTTGGTCTTATTCATATGTGGCTTACTAGAAGGTAGTGATCACATTCACTTTCAGAACCTCGAAACACTATTGTATCCAATACCCTATCAGCCATTTTGTTATTACAAAGAAAATAATCTTAAGGTTCCTGACTACCCGAGTGAATTTGTAACTTATATTGTGTTTGTTTTTGTAAATGACATAAAATACTGCTTCTCAAATTCAAAGATAATTTTGATGCTGATGATATATCTATTGCACACAAGCATAAAAATTGTGATCAATCAGAAATACTGTGAACTGGAAAATTTTTTAATTAGGGACACTGTATTAGAGTGGTTTAAAACCTATGCAACAAATCAAAGACAAAGAGAATTTATATCATCCAAGAGAGAGGAGTTTGTACTTCAAAATGGAAAACCATATCCCCCCCTTCTCCCTCCTCCAATAGCCCATTGTCAAACCTCCATCTCGTCCCTGGATGCTCCACCAGACAGCACTCTTCTCTCCCCCTCTCATACCTGGCTATCCCACCCACTTTACTGCCCCTCTTCAGAGTGGTGCCCCTTTCATTCAGTACAACTGTTGGATTATAGCCAGAGCAGCCAGAAGAGGCTGTGTGTGTGAGGCATGCCTGCTTGTGTGAATGAGTGTGCGTTTTCTTTTCTTTTCTGAAGAAGGTTTTGGCCAAAAGATAAACATCCAACAGTCTTTTCATTTTGCCTGTCTGTACTCAACATCATTTGTATGGTGATATTGTTGATGTTTGAACCTAGAGTTTGCATTTATTGGTAGGCAACGCCTACTCTATAGATGGACTTCATAGTACAACCAGTTGTTGTCTATACTCCTAACTAACAAACCTGGCAATGCTTTGCAATTGCTAAATATACGTGGGACTTGCATATACTTCATAAACTAATCTCCCCCTCTCTCTTTCCATCACCTTCTCCCCCCCCCCCCCCTGTACATCCCCCCCCCCTTTATCCTCCTGTCCTCTTATCCTTCTTTGTGATCTAGAGCATTGTTTATTGTTATTGCAAACAAGACCTAGATTGGTAACTGAAGTCACTTAAAATGAATCGATAATTGTTGGGATCGTTGGTGTATGATTTATGAGAGAGACTTCTCCAGCTGCTTGATCTGTGAGAATAGTAGCTTCAATGATGGTATTTCTCATAGTTTTAATCTGCAAACGAGTAGGGCAGCTAAGTTTTGAACAATTCAGATTATGTAGTAGTATTGTAATCATAAGCCATAAATACAACTTTCCTCTTTCCTGTGAAACCGATGGTGAGAAAGAAAAGAAAACAGCACATTGCTGTGTATTCATTTTCTTATAAGTTTTATATAGTAAGAAAGAATTTATATGGGACAAACAACTTGTCTCATGCTTTACATCCACTGTTAACATAGTTTAAAATGACTCTAAGAAAGAAAACAAAAGAACACATTTTCATTGGACAGCACAGCATCCTATTTCTCACAGTTGCTTTCCACAGAAAATCTGTACATTTTCTTTTAAAAAATTATGTAGCCTATGTCCATCTGAAAGTTTACTGGTGTATCATGTAGATACATGAAGTAAATTGTTGAAGTAATTTTCAAGATCTTTGGTAACAGAGTTTTCTCTTTCTGTATTAAATATGTAGTTTGAGATTATACATCTTTTAAAAATATGTAGTGTGTAAAATGTTTAAGCAACTTGGTAAAACTTTCTGAGATATTTGGTAGCTATGTTGCCCCTTTATATATTACGTATATACTGAAGCACAAAGAAACTGGTATAGGCATTTATACTCAAGTACGGAGATATATAACAGGCTGAATATGGCGCTGTGGTCAGCAACACCAATTTAAGACACCAAGTGTCTGGCACAATTGTTAGATCAGTTACTGCTGCTAAAATGGCAGGTTATCAAGATTTAAATGAGTTTGAATGTGGTGTTATAGTAGGCACATGAGTGAGAGGACACCGCATCTACGAGGTAGCGAAGAAGTGGGGATTTTCCTGTATGACCATTTGACAAGTGTACTGATCATATCAGGAATCCAGGAAAACATCAAGTCTTGGACATCGCTGTGGCTGGAAGAAGATCCTGCAAGAAAGGGGCCAACAGTGACTGAAGAGAATTGTTCAACGTGACAGGAGTGCAACCCTTCCGCAAATTGCTGCAAATTTCAATGCTGGGCCATCAACAAGTGTCAGTGTGTGAACCATTCAATGAAACATCATTGACATGGGATTTCGGATCCAAAGGCCCACTCATGTACCCTCGATGACTGCATACACAAAGCTTTATGCCTCACTTGGGCCTGTCAACACAAACATTGGACTGTTGATGACTGGAAACATGTTGCCTGGTTGGACAAGTCCTGTTTCAAATTGTATCAAGTCAATGGAAGTGTAACGGTACGCAGATTAACTCATGAATTCACTGATACTGTATGTCAGCAGGGGACTGTTCAGCATGGTGGAGGCATTGTAATGGTGTGGGGCATGTGCACTTGGAGTGATATAGAACCCCTGACATGTCTAGACACAATTCTGACAGGTGACATGTATGTAAGCATACTGTCTGATCACCTGCATCCATTTATGTCCACTGTGCATTCCAATGAACTTGGGCAATTCCAGCAGGGCAGTGCAACACCCCATACATCCAGAATTGCTGCAGAGTGGCTCCAGGAAAATTCTTCTCAGTTTAAACATTTCCACTGGCCACCAAACTTTCTAGACATGAACATTATTGCACATATTTGAGATGCCTTGCAACGTGCTGGTCAGAAGAGATATCCATCCCCTCATACTTTTATGGATTTATGGACAGCCTTGCAGGATTAATGGCATCAATTCCCTCCAGCAGTACTTCAAACATTAGTCAAGTCCATGCTATGTAGTGTTGTGGCACTTCTGTCTGCTCGTGGGGGCCCTACATGATATTAGGTAGGTGTACCAGTTTCTTTGGCTCTTCAGTGTATATTTATATTTTACATATATTAAAAAGTATATAGCCTTTGTCCGTGTGAATGTTTGTTAGACTCTCAAATATATACAGACACACACACAGACACAACTTACAGAGTTTGAATAAATGGATTACTACACTGTTATGTGTGTAACCGATTTTGCTGACTTCCATCCACAAAAAAATGTGTAAAAGTTGAATAAATTGGGAAATGTGTTTAAGAATGTGCTTACCAAGGCCTGTACCACAAATTATGGCTATCTTTGGTCGTATCTTTGTTCTGTCCAGTAGGAACTGTGCAATCTCCTGAACCTGCTCATAGCTGTAGCTGCAGAAGACATAGAAACAAACAGAAAATTATCCAACAAGTCACTCACATTTGTATTGTTTCCTGTAAGCAAGAAGTGTCTACTTATCATACAAAGAAAGACATTAATTGGAAACTCCTGGGTGCAATACAAATTATCCAACCAGTACAAGTGACCACTCACCATATATTTGAGGCTTGTGGGCAGTTGGAGGCACACCAACAAGAGTGAATTTTTTTTTCTTTTTGAGGCAATTGCTGAATACATTTACAGTAATCAGCACTTTTCAAGACTCCACATGTAATAGATGGCATATGGTAAACAAAGCAATCATGATATTTTAAGTATTTTTGTTCCAAGGAAAGACAGTGTACAAAATCTCAGCAATGTCATTCTTGTTTATGTGTCTGTCAACCACTCAACAGCAGAAAAATATGGTGAGTGAGTACCTCTACTACCTTCATACTGTGATACAAGAACCATACCTTTAAAACGTGAATTGTTTTACAATGCAAATAGTTTTGAACAATTAAATTTTCTGTATGGAAATATGTGCACATCTCCCTTAATAAAGACAAGATATTCACCTTCCATAATCCACTTAATTTCAGTCATTACTGCTGTAATTGCTGCAGTAATATGAATGTGTATATAGCAGCACACTGGTTTTCAGAAATTTGTGAAAGTGGTTTGTAACTGTTGTGGATTCCACAACAGGAACTGACTGTGGTTACTGAATGAAATGTTTATATGTGCTACAAGATTTTTAAATTTCTTGGCCTGTGTGGGCACAAAATATTACCTGTGAAAGTGACCATGAAGCTTAAATTGCAGTTGTGGTGAGTGAAATTAAAGAGACAGTGAAAATCATAAATATCACCTTTAAAAAAGTTCTACATCAGTGTGACAATGTTTGTGAAACTAAATACTTTGTATGGTCTAAGGGAGGTTAGAGTTTAACGCCCCATCAGTGATGAAGTCATTAATAATGGAGCTGAAATGGTTCAAATGGCTCTGAGCACTATGGTACTTAACATCTGAGGTCATCAGTCCCCTAGAACTTAGAACTACTTAAACCTAACTAACCTAAGAACATCACACACATCCATGCCTGAGGCAGGATTCGAACCTGCGACAGAAGCGGTCACGCAGTTCCAGACTGAAGCGGCTAGAACCGCTCGGCCACACCAGCCGGCAATGGAGCTCAAACTTGAAATAGTCATTAATGGGACAGGATGTTTATCAAACAAATGATACTGATATTTGCCTTAAGCAGTTTAGGCAAAGCAGAGAAAACCTATATTTGGATGATTGTATAGGAATTTCATCACAACTTCTCCCAAGGACTCAAGTGCCATATTTACCATTGTGCCCCCTGACTCAGCAGGCCCAGGTTATATACCATCTTTTGTATCTCATACTCATTACTTTCGGGCTTTATACCTATAGGGCAGTGATTGTTCTCTGTAGGTCTTTTTAGCTTTCACAACAGTTCCTTCAGAATCACACTATCTAGTTGTTTTGGGGGGGAAGTAGATCTTACAATGTTTTCGTATCAAATGCCACAGCTAAAAATTTAATGAAAGACAATTCCAATTTCCACCTCAGACGTTATACTAGCACTGTTATTTATACTATACAATCAACTGATTTCAGGTGTGTGCCATTTTCGTTTTATAATTGTAATTTTACACTGGCATCCTGCCTGTGTGTACAGTCCATTTCATATTAAAATGACAGACACACATTTGTATACAGCCACACATGATTATGATGTAAAATTATAATAACAAAGAGTAGCACTTGAAAATGGCACACACCCAAAATCAGCTGATCATGTAACATAAAATACAGTTATTGTCAAAGTGGAAATTCAAATTGTCGTTTAAATTGTCTTACAGTAGCCTTTTTAAGACTACTGGAAAATCTACTCTCACTTGCCAATACATTTACTTTTTAACAATTTATGTAGCTTACAGCTGTGACCAAAATGTGACCTACACAGTCACAGTACAATACGCCAAAATAATAGGCATCACTTGGTTGATTTGACTTTTTTAGTGTCATGTGACATGTCATATACTTTAATGACTCATCAGTAATGTTTTGTTTGTTCAGGTTGGGCTTAAAGTCTGAAGAGTTTGCAAGGGTATTGCAGATTAGATTGTGCGGAGAAATAATTTTTAAGAAAAAATGTGGTATGTTGCACCATTTACAAGTTAATTAGCCCTGAAGTTAGCCAATCAGGCCATTGTGCATGCAAATTCAAGTGGCCCACCAGATACAATTTGTGTTGGTTGTTCTCATAATGTAGAAGATAGCACATGAGAGTGCTGAGTCTTTAGCTCAGGTTGGGACCCTTACTACCAGCCCATGTCCAATTTCTGCATCACTGTCTTGTTCGGTTTTAGGAAACAAAACAAAGAATGCATTTGGTGACACCATCTCTGTCAGGCCACTCGAATATGTGCACAGTGGCCTGATTGGCTAATTTCAATGGTAATTAACTTGGAAATGATGCAACATATCAAATTTTTTCATTAACAATTATTTCTCAGCACAACCGACCCTACAGCAACTTGAAAGCTTTTCAGGCTACGTCTACATATACATCTACATATATAGTCGCACCCAAGTCATATTTCCCCCCTCTGTTCCACTTGCGGATTGCACGAGGGAAAAACGACTGTCTAAATGCCTCAGTACAAGCTCTAATTTCTTTTATTTTTTAATGGTGATCATTGAACAATTTGAAAGTTGGTGGTAATAATATATGCTCTACATCCTCAGCAAAGATCGGATTTCAGAATTTAGTGAGCAGCCCCTTCCATTTAGCACGTCATCTATCTGCAAGTGTGTCCCACTTCAAACTTTCTATGAGATTTGTAACGCTCTCATGATGGCTAAATGTACCAGTCACAAATTTTGCCACTCTTCTTTGGATCTTCTCAATCTCTTGAATCAGACCCAACTGGTAAGGGTCCCACACAGACAAACAATACTCTAAGACTGGACAAACTAGCATATTGTAAGCAATTTCCTTTGTTGAAGGACTCCATTGCTTCAGGATTCTACCAATAAACTGCAATCTAGAGTTTGCCTTGCCCATTACTTGTGTAGTTTGATCATTCCATTTGAGATCATTTCAAATAGTCACACCCAGTTACTTGATGGATGTTTCTGACCACCCTGTATAATATGCTAGTTTGTATTTATTTCTGTATACTACATAGATCTGCATTTATTCATTACTTCACAGAAAATGTAAGATACATTTAAGATTTAAGGTGCCATACAAATATCAGCTTACATGTGTTGTGTAATATTATGTACACTTATCATCCATCAAGAATTATATTACAATAGTTAACAACAGCCACAATTTGGTTATAATTACTTATCAGTCATGGATCTTCTTTACTATAATAACATTTCTTTTCATATAATTTTTTATTTTGGGCTCAGAGGATTTTTAATACTTGTTCCTAAATTAATTGTAAATTTTTGGTGCCATGTAATAGAAAGTATTCTCAAGCAGTTTGAGCCTATGACATGGTAGTTTATAATCCGACCTATCTCACATAATATCCATGTTCAAAGGAATCTTCTATGAATATTTTGAATATTTGAATATTCTGACTTGCAACAAAACTTAATTATCTCAAAAGTAATCATCATAACTATTAGTACATGTATCCCACTGGGAGACAAGATGGTGAATGCCGTCATGGAAAAATATTAGTGGTCGCCTATGGTACCATGATTTTACCCAGATATGCACCCCTTCATCTGAGGCAAATCCATGGCCATGAATGTCTTTCTTCATGCCTCAAAAAGTAAGGAAATCACATGGGGAGAGATTGGGACTTAATGGAGGATGTGTAAGGGTTTCCCAGGAAAACTTCTGCAGCGGAACTGAAACGATCTTCACAACATGTGCGGCTGCCATTCTGGACCTGAGATGTACCACATTCTAAGGCTACTAAATAGATGGCTCTTCTTCAGTAGCCTATAGAATGTGCTCTTCCTGGTGAGGTGTATGAGCAACATGTGGCCTTCCTCAGTCAACAGTCTCGGTGCAGTGCTATGGATCAAGTCTCAGAAATGCTACAATACACAGCTGCCTTCAGTCTGGAAACACCATTTGATACAGCTGTTCAGCCTCATGTCTGTTACCCATCACTATTCATGTGGCAGTACGCAAAAATTATGTGTGCCTGCTCACAAAATGAATATTCTACTGTGTTTGAATGGAGCACTTTGGGTTAACTCACTACCTGTAGTGCATGTACGCAATGGACACACTGAAGATAGACAAATGATGAATGAAACCTAGTCTCCCTGGCAACAGAATGCCATCTAGGACATAGTGAGTCAAACAGTGCATAGATAAGTGAAGTTATTGGGTTTTTAATGGAAAGCTGTTGGATATAAATTTTCATCAATAACTGGAAAATGAGGGATTTTCAGACATGTGTTTCTATCAATGTGTGTGTGTGTGTGTGTGTGTGTGTGTGTGTGTGTGTGTGAGTAGAGAGAGAGAGAGAGAGAGACAGAGAGAGAGAGAGAGAGACAGAGAGAGAGAGAGAGAGAGAGAGAGAGAGTCAGTCTACTGTTACACCTGAACACCACAACCATACTGATTACTGCTGGTCTTTGGGGCTCAATTCAAAGTGGAACACTTAATGGAAGACAACTCTACTCCAGTCAGAGTTTGCAGGCCAAAAACATGTCTGGAGATACCCTAGACAGTGATGGGATACCAATCTGACTGTCACCAGCCATATGGCATGACAACTAGGAGTGATGGTGTGGGATGTCATTTATTTTCATCCCGTTTTGTTGCCCATCGTGGCAATCCATCCTAGGCTTATACTTCAGCATGATAATACCCACCCACACATGGTGAGAGTTTCTACTGCTTGTCTTTGTGCTTGCTGAGCTCTACCTTTGCCAGCAAAGTCACGGAATCTCTTCCCGTCTGAGACCGCTTGGAGGATTAGGGGCAGGACCTTCCAACCAGCTCTGGATTTTGACAATCTAGCATGCCAGTTAGACATAACTTGACACAAGTCACTCCTGTGCAAAGCTCCATTGGCCCCATCTAGCTTATGCCCGCAGGTTTAGTGGGAGTTTGAAACCTACTCATGCGAAAATGTTAGTCCGCAATTCCAACCAGCTCTGGATTTTGACAATCTAGCATGCCAGTTAGACATAACTTGACACAAGTCACTCCTGTGCAAAGCTCCATTGGCCCCATCTAGCTCATGCCCGCAGGTTTAGTGGGAGTTTGAAACCTACTCATGCGAAAATGTTAGTCCGCAATTGTTTGAAATGATTTCATCATCACGCCGCCTTGGTTTAACTTTAGGCAACAGGAGTTGGAAAGTGCCCTAATTGCTTGTAAACAGTCATGGGTAGTGGCCTGTGCCTCGACGTCACGCATGGCACATTACAAATAAGGTGCATGGGCTAACACAATTTCGAGAGGACGAGAACGTCACTCGAGCACAGTACTCTACGTTCAACACACTCACTTTTGAGTTGATTCACAGTTCAGACACTCCTGAGTCAGCTTCCATATAACACCTGTAATTCCACTGTACTGTGCAGGTAGAGGGCATGGTAAACAAAGTTCCACAAGTTGTGAACACACCTGCGTATATACTAAAAGTGCATAATCCAAAGTATTACAGTTATACCTTACACAGTTCTGTACTCACAGATTAACTAGTGGCTGTGGCAGACTATTGGCAGGCCATTACTGCAATTAAAGGCCCATATACTCTGTGATAGGTACACAATGTTCCATTGTTTATTACAAAAATGATACTGTCTCTAATTCAGTCCCAACGCAGTTTAACACACGTTTATGAATATGACTGATAACATTATGGAGAAATTTCAGAGTTCGCGCTATTACTGGCCTAGCAGTATCACATGAATTCATAGATACAGTGGTCAGAAAGAGTGTGAAAAGCTAGTAAGGATGTTGCAAGGTAGGATAAAATCTTCTCGGTTTTCAAGCCGCGTCAATTCCAACAAAATTTTCGAGTTTTCGATGGCTAGCTTTACCATCGTCATCAGGAGTAAAACTACTGACTGCTGGGATTGGTTTTTTTTTTTCCTTGTTTATTGTGCTTTCATTCTCCTGCCCCATATGGGGCAGGGGAGGGCTGGCAGCATCACAATCTGCTGCTCTTCAGCCAAGTGATAAATTTAATAAAAAGGGGAAAACAAGACATATAAAAGGCGATAAAGGAGGACATGAGAACATAGTAAGGGGAGACATTAGGTGTTAAAATATACACATACATGGAGAATTTCGTGTGGGACAGTTAAAATAGCCCACATAAAGTTAAAAAACACAGTGGGTTATTTGTGTAGCACATAAAAGACATTGGGTCACACGGTACTAAAACACTCCAGAACGACGACACTTAAAAACTACTGCATGAGAAGGAGCACACAAGACGAAGAGTAAAACCTGGACCTGCCGAGGGAGGGGAGGTCTGATAGGAGGGAAAAGAGGGGACAGAGGTGGAGGTGGGCTGGAGAGGGTGGAAGGAAAAGCGAGGGGTTCAAGGGGCGCACCAAAGGGCAGGAGACAGCTGGGGTGGGTGATGGAGAAGGAAGGCAAGTCTGTAGGAAGCGCAGAGAAGCAGAAGGGGTGCATTGGAAAGAGAGGGGAGCAGAAGAGTGAGGAAAAAAGCTGCTCAGGGTAAGGAAAAAGGAGAGGAGAGGGAGCCAAGAGGAGAGGGAGGGGGAAGGTGATGTTAGAGCTGGTAGGAGGGGTAGGTATCAGGGCAAAGCTCATCGTCTGAGAGGGGTAGATAGTGGAAGTTCATTTGGGAGAGGAGGTGGAGGGTGTGGAGATGGAGAGAGAGCAGGACACAATGGTAAAGGTGCGGCAATGGGCGAGGGGAGACACCAGGAGGGGGGATCCAGTCTGCAGGTGATGTACAGAGTGTGGATGTGTTCGAGGAAAAAGAGAAGATGTGGGAGGGGGATCGGGTCATGGAGGTTTCGTGTAGGGGACGGGAGGTGTATACAGAAGACGAGGCAGAATGCACAGTGTTCAGGATTTCAGGATTTGGAGGGCTGTATAGGATCTGGGTGGGGCAGAAATCCAAGTGACGTTGGCATAATGAAGGATGGGATGGATCAAGGATTTGTAGGTGTGAAGGATGCTGGAAGAATGCAGTCCCCACTTGTCTTTTTTTTCCTTATTGTATTTTCATCTGGGGCAGGCTCACAGCAGCATGGGCACTGCTCTTCAGCCTAGACACTTTACAAGTATACAGGAGATTTAAAACAGTAAAAAGGAGAAAACATGGCTGGACATAGATATAAAGGGGGATCATAATGGAAGAAAGTACACAAAACAGGGGTGACTGTAAAATGGAGATAAAAAAAAAACAAAAAAAGCATTTTACACAAAAAACCACATACTGTATTAATTAAAAGACACAAGTCCAAGTATAGCCAGAGCACAAAAAAAGTTGCAGAACGATTAAAACAGCCATGTGATGGGTGGTATACCACGGGAAACCCACAGACAGCAAAACTATATACTAGTCGAGCACACCATTAAAATCCACACCACTTGACGACACTGTAGAACTGCACCGAACACATCACTGATGCAGCACACTCGGTGATGGATAAGAAAACTGGGAGGATCTGCTAGGGGTGGGGAGATAAGGGAGAAGGGAATAGAGGGGGAAGGGGTGGTGCTAGACAGGGGGAGAGAAAGGGTGGTGGGGGATGGGGTGGGGGGCGCAGCAAAGGGGGCCGAGGAGGGAAGGACGGGAGAGGAAAACCGCCGAGGAGGGTGTGCAGAGACTCGGGGAGGGGGGGCACTACAGTTGATAGGAAGGGTAGACGTCATGGCGAAGTTCATTTGGGAGGGGGAGGTGTTGTAAATTGGCCTGATGAAGGATATGGAGGGTGTGGAGTGGAGGGAGGTCAGGACTGTTTTTTTTTTTTTTCTTCTTTATTGTAATTCCATCATTCGCCTGCCCACACGGGTAGGGGAGGGCTGGCAGCAGCACAGTCCACCACTCTTCAACCAAGAGGCTTTACAAAATATAGCAGAAAGGGGGATTCTTACATTAAAAGGAGGATAAAAAAGGACCAGAGAAACACTGTAAATGGAGATGAGAGGAGGTAAAATACACACTAGTATGGGGACTTGCACTGGGTGACAGTTAAAAGTCGACATAAAATTAAAAGAAACACAGCTGGAGACCTGAAGTGCACTTAAAAAACACTCAAGGCAAAAACAATGTAAAAGGCAGCCACAGTATAAAAACACACTAACAATCATTGACTACACACAGGCCGAGCACATAAAACCACATCACTAGATGACACTGTATAACTGCACCGAACAGAACACAAACGCAGCACACTTGATAATGAATAAAAACCTGGGAGGACCTGCTGGGGGGGGGGGGGGGGGGGAGGGGGAGACATGGGAGAAAAAAGGAGGCTAGAAGGAGGGGAGAGAAAGAGTGATGAGGTGGGGGGCGCGCCGCAGGAGGGCTTGGGAGGGAAGGGACTGGAGAGGAAAACAGCCGAAGAAGGGAGTGCAGGGACTCGAGGAGGAAAATCCACCCTGGGAGAAGGAGGGGAGAGGAAAAAGGGGGCCCTGGGGAGAGGGGGAACAAGGTCAGGTTACAGTTGGGAGGAAGGGCGAAGTTCAACATCCAGGTGGGGGAGGTGCTGGAAATTGCCCTGATGAAGGAGGTGGAGAGAGGGAGGGATGCAGCGATAGAGGCACGGCAGTGGGCGGGGGGAGGAGAGGAATGAGGAAACCAGGGGGGGCGGAGGGGGGGGTCAAGCCTACGGACAGTGTAAAGGATGCGGAGATGTTGGAGGAAAAGGAGAAGGTGGGGGAAGGGGATGAGATCAAATCGGGACTGGCACTATCTCCCTGTTATATACCTGCGATTATGGCTGGTAGGACCAATCAGAGAGGGCTGAAACAACGCGTGCGTGGATGGCGAGTGGGCAGCCCGTAGCTTCTCCGGCCTGCCGCGGCACCGGGCGACGTCAGGTGGCGCAAGGGGCCGACGCCACATATGAAACGGCCTCTCCCGCCTCCCTACAAGCGTTAAGCGTCCGCCATTGGTTCCTTTCGACATCCAAAGCCCTCTCCCACGCCCTTCTCAGTGTGTAGCCCTAGTCTCTGTTGAAATTGTTGCTGCTCATTCTAATCACCTAGAAGATTTTATCCAGTCGTGCCACTGCGAAAGACTCCGAGAACACATGTTGCAAGGTAAGTTTTGCTGAGAAATAATTTTAAGGAAAAAAATCCGATACGTTCCGCCGTTTCCGAGATAGGTAGTAGTGAAGTCAGTCAAGTAGGCCGTTCCGCACGAAAAACTATCTAGGGCGGTATCGAACACTTCATAAAGTTTCCCTCGCTAATTCCTATTACACCACGTGTCTATCATGTCATTTCTTGACTTATCTCCTAATTATATTTCAGCTTCCTGACTTCCTCTTCTGTTCTATTTTAGTTATAAGTACATAGTTTGCTGTCTTCATTCCCGCGATTCTTACGTTATCTTTCTTCTAATTAATTAGCTCTGTCAGATGTTTGCTTGGCTTGTGTGGTCTCATTGTTTCATTCTGTGGCGACCATCTGACGAGTGGAGCTGTGGCTGCTACTCTAGCGAACGAACAGACCGTCTTGTATTTGTTTTCTTCCCTAAGCCTGACATTTTCATCTTCCAATTGTACTATACGCCCAGTCAGGTTTTAGTGCGGCATTGATCAATGAGTGAGTTTGTATTTCAAGTCTAGTACATTTGTAGTAGTAACTTTTGTAGTTACGTGCAATTACTCATAACTGTATTGTATTAAGTCCTCAAGTTCGTCAGACTCTACATTATTTGTTTCTGAGTGCTCGAAAGCTTTTGTGGAGGTCTTTGTTGCACACTCTGTGTAGTTTTTGTCTTACTCACGTTTCAGAATGTGTGGATGAGCTGCCTGGACCTTGCTATGTTCATGCAGACCCCTTTGTTACTAGGACAGCTGATATTTTTAAAAACATCGGGAATCCAATAAACCGATACTTACGAAAATAGCATTATCGGAACTCCATATATCGTAAAAAGACATAAAAGTGCTTTGGAAAAAAAATATATCGGCTGCACATTATAAATATACTGCGAGTTTTAGAGCTCTAAATTTGAGTATTGGTTTATTACTAGATATTCTGCACATCAACAAGCTAGCAGCCTGCTTATCCCGCTTAGAGCAAGAATTGAAAGGAAAACGATGTGCGTTCATACTGGGCGATAACGTCTTGGCTAACAATGGTAACTGCATGTAAGTGGCACAATAAAAGATGTCCGATGGCTCCGTCGTTCAGTTTCGTCACGTATCGGGTTTGTCCGGAACACTTCATGTCGACTTCCCTGTTTTTTTATTATTTTTTTTTTTCATTTCTGCAAACGCCAGTGACCTAACAGGCATAGTCAAAATTGCGTGGTGCAGTTAAACGTTACCGTTTCTGCTGGCAGCGCCGAGCGCCGATTACGTCAGCATTTGCCCTCACATCTCTCTGCCCACAGGAAAGACCAATCTTGTCATTCAGATTTCTGTTCGTTAGTTTCAGCAATTGTTTTCGAAGAATGCCGATGTGAAGAAATACCGCACTAGTTGCGTTATTTTTCTTCTTTTTTTTCACGCAACGGATGTGCAATTTCTTCACATTGGGAATTTCGTTATTCCATTCACCCCCCCCCCCCCCTTTCTCTCTCTCTCTCTCGTTGCGCAATTCTCTGTGCCATCTCTATCCTTGCTTCACACAGTCAAAGAGAAATACTGATCATGATGAAACCTCAAAAAGTACTAAGACTCCGTCGTACAGTGAAAGTAAAATTATGTTCTACTACAGTTTCAAAAGAACAACTTCAAATATTTACCGAAAATTGCGAAAACAATGTAACATAAAATAAAAATATCGGCACTCGATATTCGCAGTTTGATATCGATATTTTGGTGACTAAGAAACGCCGATATATATCGATAATTTTTTAAAGAAATATCGATATATCGGTATTTTATCAGCAGCCCTAATTGTTGCTAACGCCTCCGCGGTTACCGAGGTTTCACACCTCCTCTGCCGCCTCCGAGGCCGCTGCCCCCGGTGGCAGAGGCGTATTACGGCTGCTGATGTAAGCCGCGTATGCTCCACTTGGCCTGAACGCTGATGCCGCAGCTTCGCAATCTGACACGGCGCGACGCGGCTAGGGCAGCGGGAAATGACTAGCGAAGAAACGAAAGGTATTTATACGAGAGCTGGAACTTTAATAGTGGCAACTATTTATTTACAGCTCGTACTAAATAGATACCTGTTTCAAAGTGTTACTGACCTTCAAAGTAGTCACCAGAATTGTGTATAATCCGTTGCCAGCGATGTGGAAGTCGTAGGACACTCTTAGCTGTGCCAGTTGTGTTGACAGTTCGAGCGGCGCGGTCTATTGCCCGACGAATTTGTAGCAGTTCTAAAGCGAATGCCGTGAAGTGTTTCCTTCAGTTTAGAAATCGAGTTGAACTCACGAGGGCTTAAGTCAGGGGAGTGCAGTAGGTGGTATAACACTTAGCAGCTCCATCAGTCAAAAAAATTAGTAACAGCTTGGACTGTACGTGCTTCAGTATTGTCCTGCAAAATGGTGCTCACGTCCTGCAGAAAGTGTCATCACTTCTGTCTGTTCATTTTTGGAACAAAACCTACGACGAGTCCATTCGGTTTATGTCCGGAGAGAGAGGAAGCCATGCAATTCGTCCATCTCTATCTATCCATATGTCATGTACTCTGTTATTTAGGGCCGACAGACATTAAAATGAGGAGGTTCTGCACCGTGCATGAAGTACATGTTTTCTCGCACAGTCCTACAAAACAGTCACCAAGAATTCCGGTCCAAACACTGACAGAAAAGCTTTGTTGATGATTTGCACCACAGTTCCGTGAAAATTTACAATCTGATCTCGTTGAAACTATTCCTCATCTGCGAACAGCACCGTTGCACTAAAATTAGGGTTGACACTTTTTTGAATAAACCACTCGCAGAAGAGTACACGTGCAGGGAGATGAGCTGCTGATAGTGCGTTGTAAATGGTATGGTACAGCTGGTCCTCGGGTAACACTCGCCAGTCATATGGTAAACATCCAGTGTTGCAGCTACATGCCTTGTACTGACACTAGGGTCGCCGTCAACTGCATGAAGAATTGCCGCCTCCCATTGCAGTGTCCTTGTCCTTCTAGGCCTCTCCTGGTCACTTAAATGCCCCAAGTTCCCTGGGACGACGATCAATGGCTTGGAACGTTTTCCTGTCGGAGCACCTTCATCCTAGAAATCTCTCCCAGTACAAACGTTGAGTGAGAGCGCCATTGCCATCAGCTAATACAATATCAAATGGGCATCTGCCATCTCCGCATTTCTGTGGACTGCAATTGCACGAGCCAAGTGCCGGCCGTTGTGACCGAGCGCTTCAGTCCGGAACCGCGCGACCGCTACGGTCGCAGGTTTGAATCCTGCCTCGGGCATGGATGTATGTGATGTCCTTAGGTTAGTCAGGTTTAAGTAGTTCTAGGTCTAGGGGACTGATGACCTCAGATGTTAAGTCCCATAGTGCTCAGAGCCATTTGAACCACAAGCCAAGTCTGTGATTAACTCTACGTAGTAACCCGTGTGATTGCAACGGTAGTACTGATCGCGGCAACAGTTGATGTAATCTGTAAACAAGCAATGTCGTCGCATAGCAACAGGGACACGTAGAACAAAACACTGACAGTGAACAACGTAACCAGACGTCATCAAGGGCCCATATTCCCAATGATTGTAACGTTCTGTTCTTGTGTGTTTGCCATGGCTAATGAGTTGGAGAAAATGACCTGTAACGTAGAAACATAGCGTTTCCAACTCATGTTCATATAACATAATTTCTTCGTCTACATGTGGCGAATATGTCCTGCAATTTGTGCCGTACATTTTTGTTACGCCCTGTGTATAGGGGCATCGTCTGACGTTGTCCGCTGCGTCATGTACATCGTGACTCACGTAAAACTTGCACCACAAATATTGCGGAAATGGAAAGTGCTATTGATGTGCAGTTTTCACAGAATGGGTTGGTAGTCAGGGGCTCGTATTGTTAACCGACAAACAGATTGTAATAATACTTACGAAGTGTATTTTTTTGCAAACATATACTTTCTTAAATGGAACATTGTTTATTCACATTAACAAACTAAAAGTAGGGTAAATTAGAATGACAGCGGTGTTTGTTGCAGGCGTCTAGTGCGAGTCGTTTATGACGTATAGTATTTTCAAAAGTTCCAATACCGACACTTGTTTGTAGTATTCAATCTGCGTAGTCGCTATTTTGTTGTGTTTGCTTACAGTGTGTTTCTGTGTTCCTTGAGTGCATTGCTACTCGGTTAGTGTGCGACAGTCCAAGCCGTAGGCCGCGAGTGGACGATGAGATTTACCAACGCACAAAAAGCCGATATACTCATGGCTTACGGAGAGTGTAGGACGAATGCATTTCGTTCTTGCACGGTGTATGCGGCAAGATATACCAATAGATGTCAACCATCTCGGCAGTTTCTTATAAAACTCTTCATTCAGTTCTGTGAAAGTGGTAGTGTAACACCTAGGCAACGTAAAAGAAGGAAACAAGTGACCACAGAAGAGGGGGGAATTAACGTTCTTGCTGCTGTTGTAGTTGATCTACAAGTTAACTCCCGCGCAGTCGTACGAGGAGGTGGCACGTGTCAGACCAGTGTCCTAAAGAATGGTTCAAATGGCTCTGAGCACTATGGGACTTAACTCCTGAGGTCATCAGCCCCTAGAACTTAGAACTACTTAAACCTAACTAACCTAAGGACATCACACACATCCATCCGCGAGCTAGGATTCGAACCTGCGACCGTAGCGGTCGCGCAGTTCCAGACTGAAGCGCCTAGAACCGCTCGGCCACAGCGGACGGCACCAGTGTCCTACTCATTCTTCATCGACATAGGTTCCATCAAGAGCTGCATCGAAACGATTATGAGAACCGTGTTAACTTCTGTACATGGGCATTAAGGCAGGATACTCCTGATGTATCATGTATTTTGTTTAGTAAAAAAATTGGAAATTTGTGTAAAGTCTTATGGGACGAAACTGCTGAGGTCATCGGTTCCTAAGCGTACGCACTACTTAATCTAACTTAAACTAACTTACTCTAGGGACAACACACACACCCATGCTCGAGGGAGGACTCGAACCTCCGACGGAGTGAGGCGCGCGGACTGTGACAAGGTGCCCTAGACGCGCGGCTACCCCGCTCGGCTATCTTGTTAAGTGCTGAAGCCACATTTTCCGATCATGTCCGAAACATGCACTACTGGTCTGTTCCCCGGGCCGGCCGGTGTGGCCGTGCGGTTCTAGGCGCTTCAGTCTGGAACCGCGTGACCGCTACGGTCGCAGGTTCGAATCCTGCCTTCGGCATGGATGTATGTGATGTCCTTAGGTTAGTTAGGTTTAAGTAGTTCTAAGTTCTAGGGGACTGATGACCACAGCAGTTAAGTCCCATAGTGCTCAGAGCCGTTTGAACCATCTGTTGCCCGTCCCGTTAGCCGAGCGGTCTAACGCACGGCTTTCCGGAGTGGGAAGGAGCGCCTGGTCCCCGGCACGAATCCGCCCAGCGGACTTGTGTCGAGGTTCGGTGAGCCGCCCAGTCTGTGGATGGTTTTTAGGCGGTTTTCCATCTGCCTCGTCGAATGCGGGCTGGTTCCCCTTATTCCGCCTCAGCTACACTATGTCGGCGATTGCTGCGCAAACAAGTTGTCCACGTACGCGTACGCCACCATTACTCTACCACGCAAACATAGGGGTTACACTCGTCTGGTGTGAAACAACGTTCCCTGGGAGGGGGGGAGGGGGGGGGGAGGTCCACCGGGGGCCGAACCCCACAATAACCCTGGGTTCGATGTGGGGTGGTGCAGGGGTGAAGTGGACTGCGGTAGTCGTCGTAGGGTTGTGGACCATTGCGGCTGCGGCGGGGACGGAGCCTCTCCGTCGTTTCTAGGTCCCCGTTTAACATAGAATACAATACAATACTGGACTGTTGACAGTTTCCGTTGGATTCGTTCGGTGGAACGTCAGTGTCCATGGAGTGTAAACGTGTGGTGTGGGATAGAGAACCGTCAGTTCATACACCCATTTTTCGTAGACTGAACACTTCAATTCGTATGAGAAGGTACGGAAATGGCTCGCTGGTTGGTTCGCTTCAAAAGAAGAATTGTTTTTTTGGCGCGGTATTCATAGCCTACCGGAGAGGTGGGAGAAATGTATAACCAGCAATGACGATTATTTTGAATAAAACATTGTTTATCAGTTTCAAACAACCAAATTCCGGTTTCATATTCCTACACATGTTAAGCGGTCGTTCTCCCGCGCGCCGTTCGAGAGAGGAACGGTAGAGAAATAGCTTCTGCCGGGCACTTAATTGTGAACTGCAGAGTACTCATGTAGATGTACAGTACGGTTCTTGTAGTCAAAAGGAACGTCAGTGTCCATGGAGTGTAAACGTGTGGTGTGGGATACAGAACCGTCAGCTCATACGCCCATTTTTCGTAGACGGATCACTGAACGCGCTCAGGTATCGCGACTTGCTAACATAATATCTTCCACGGCTGTTAGAATACTTTCCTCTGCAGACTAGGGGGAACATGTGGTACCAACATGATGGCTAGCCAGCCTACAGTGCACGAAGTACTCCAGCATGTGTTTGCGAATTGTTTTCAAATCGTTGGACTGGACGCAGAGGACCTGTACTTTGGTCGGCCCGTTCCCCGCATTTAACGCCTGTAGATTTTTTCCTGTGTGGAAGCTGAGAGACCCCGCTTGGACATCTCCGCTGAAATGTTACCACGTGTGTAGCACTCGTTCCGTGCCAGACTGGAAGCGTGTATTGACGCTGGCGGTGGTCATTTTGAACACAACCTCTGATGGTCAATTGTCTCGTTACTCGTCAGAATCCACGTAAGTAGTGTACGCACTTGTGTAGTTCAAAAATGGTGAAAATGACTCTGAGCACCATGGGACTTAACTTCTGAGGTCATCAGTCCCCTAGAACTTAGAACTGCTTAAACCTAACTAACCTAAGGACATCAAACACATCCATCCCCGAGGCAGGATTCGAACCTGCTACCGTAGCAGCAGCGCGGTTCCGGACTGATGCGCCTAGAACCGCTCGGCCACAACGGCCGTCTTGTATAGTTCTTTAGTGTGTGCTACGACAAGTATTGTACAAGTGTCGGTGTGGGAAGGTTTCAAACTACGATACCTCGTAAACGACTCACACTAGAATCCTGCAACAAACACCACTGTCTCTCTAATTTACCCTATTTTTAGTTCGTTAATGTGAACAGACATTTTTCCATTTAAAAATGTGTATGTTTGGACAAAAATACACTTTCTAAGTACTGTTACAATCTACATCTACATCTACATGGATACTCTGCAAATCACATTCAAGTGCCTGGGAGAGGGTTCATCGAACCACCTTCACAATTCTCTGTTATTCCAATCTCGTATAGCGCACGGAAAGGACGAACACCTATATCTTTCCGCACGAGCTCTGATTTCCTTTATTTTACCTTGGTGATCGTTTCTCCCTATGTAGGTCGGTGTCAACAAAATATTTTAGCATTCGGAGGAGAAAGTTGATGATTGGAATTTCGTGAGAAGATTCCGTCGCAACGAAAAACGCCTTTCTTTTAAAAATGTCGAGCCCAAATCATGTATCATTTCTGTGACACTCTCTCTCATATTTCGCGATAATACATACCGTCCTGCCCTTCTTTGAACTTTTTCGATGTCCTCCATCAGTCCTATGCGGTAAGGATCCCACACCGCGCAGCAGTACTCTACAAAGAGGACGGACAAGCGTAGTGTAGGCAGTGTCCGTAGTAGGTCTGTTACATTTTCTAAGTGTCCTGCCAATAAAACGCAGTCTTTGGTTAGCCTTCCCCACAACATTTTCTATGTGTTCCTTCTAATTTAAGTTGTTCGTAATTGTAATACCTGGGTATTTAGTTGAATTTACGGCTTTTAAATTAGACTGATTTATCGTGTAACCGACGTTTAACGGATTCCTTTTTTGCACTCATGTGGATGACCTCACACTTTTCGTTATTTAGGGTCAACTGCCAATTTTCGCACCATTAAGGTATCTTTTCCAAAACGTTTTCCAATTTGTTTTGATCTTCTGATGACTTTATTAGTCGATAAACGACAGCTTCATCTGCAGATAACGTAAGACGGCTGCTCAGATTGTCTCCCAAATCGTTTATATAGATATGGAATAGCAGAGGGCCTGTAACACTACCTTGGGGAACGCCAGAAATCACTTCTGTTTTACTCAATGACTTTCCATCAATTACTACGAAATGTTACCTCTCTTACAGGAAATCACAAATCCAGTCACATAACTGATTGTTGACACTGATACCTGTTGATTGGTTACCAATACGAGCCCCTAACTGCCAATCCATTTTGTGAAAACTGCACATCAATAGTAATCTCCATTTCCACTGTTTTTTCAGTGCAAGTTTTAGGTGACTCACCCTGTCTATATTGCAAACAGCAATTGTCCTATAGCCCTCTCTTGGGTTACGTCGAACCAAACTTTACGTCTGAAGATTCCTCTTCGTCAGTAATCAAATAAAACGTAAGCATAACTTCGCAGTGCGCTAATTATTACAGATTACGGCTTTCGGCAGCCTGTGGATATTAGCAGTGAAATGTTCAACAAAGTGGTTGCGTAAGCGGTAATTGAAAGTAAGTTCTCGCGTGTAATTCTGAGGTTAGACACAGCCTACACCAGAAGTATTTCCATCGGCTTTTTTTCGCCTGTTATTGGTCACCTAAAACAAAACTCGTATTGGCCGCACGCTGTGATGCGTTGCCATAGTACGATCGATACGGTATTTTTTTTTTTTCTTTATTGTAATTTCATTCCCCCATCTCACATGGGCAGGAGAGAGCTGGCAGTGGCACAGTCCAGCACTCTTCAGCCAAAGGGCTTTACAAATACAGAAGGTGAGCTCTTGCATGAAAGGGGGATAAAAAAAGGGGGACGTAAAATACACCATAAATGGAGACGATGGGAGTTAAAATACACACTAATATGGGGACATGCACTGGGAAACAGTTAAAAAGTCGACATTAAGTTAAAAAGAACACAGCTGGCAATGTGTAGCGCACTTAAAAAACACTGGAGGCAAAAACAAGTTAAACGTCGGCCACAGTATAAAAAGCACACGAACAAACATGGACTATATACAGGTGAAATTACTTTATTTCGAGTTTTTCTGGTAACACATTGGAGCTCAGAATGTGTTTCAGCATTCTACAGCAAACTGATGGTAACGATAAAAGTACGCAGATTTTCCCTAATAAGCTTTGAGAAAACGGGGATATTATCGGACCTGTTCCTACCACGCAGGACACAGTGCACCAGACGGACCCTAAGACAGGCCTGACTCTACCAATTACACTGTTATCTGTTGTACACCGCGTATGTCCGACGTCAGCGTGCAGTAATCTCTCACAGATGGCAGCACTAGCAGTGGTGGGTATATAAAGCGTGTCGAGAAGGATGTAGAGAACCCCCCCCCCCCCAAATTCTATAAGTCCCTCCAGATCCTTGAGCGTCATGCACTCCGCCTCGCCTTCCGTATACGCCTCCCGTCCCCCACGTGGATCGTCTGTGACCTCATTCCTTTCCCCCATCTGCTCCTATTCCTCAAACATATCCACATACTCTACACCTCCCGCCGCCTTGATCCCCCTCACCCCCTGGTTGCTCCTCTCCCCTCCCATCCTCGCCCCCTGCCACATCTTCACTGTTGTGTCCCCCCTACCCTCCATCTCTACACCTTTCATCTCCTCACCCAAGGTGGCTTCCATCTACTCCCCCTCCCGGATGATGCCCTCTCTCCCTCCATTTATTCCTCCTATCAACTCTGATCCTCATTCCCCCTCCTTTCCTCTGTCCTTTTCCCAGGCTCCCTCTCCCCCCCTTCCATCATCTTTTTTTTCCCACCTACCCCCTCTCTGCCCCCCTTCTCTCCCCCGAGTCCTTTTGCATTTCTCTCCTCTGCCTTTTCCCATTCCCTCTCACGTCTGCCCTGCCCTTCTCCCCCCTTGTGAGTCCTCTCCCTCCTTTGGTTTCCCCACCTTTTCGTTTTTTCCTCTCCTCCCTCCTTGTTTTCCCCCTCATCTGTCCAGGTCCGCCCCCCCCCCCCCCAATCTGCCCTTGACTAGGGAGTGTCATCTTTGTGCCGACATTTTCATGCAGTTTTTTACAGTGAGTGTTCAGTGTTGTGTGTCTTTTCGGAAGTGTTGCGAACAGACATCATACTGTCGCTGGGCGTGATTTTTTATCTCTTGCGAACAGAAACCAGACTGTCGCCATGTTTTTTTAATTGTGTGTCTACTATGTTACTTGTCTGATTCCTTTGTATTTTATTAGCGTTGCCTACCCCTTTCCTTTATGTTTTAACTTTCCACAATTTTCCGCCGTTTTACAATTTAAGTCACCGTTTTATCACCTGCTTTTATTGTTTCTTTTCTTCTTACGTTTTTAAAAAGTCTGTAGGCTGTAGAGCAGCGTACTAAGCTGCTGCCAGCCCGCCCCCCTTCGGGGGGGAATTGAAATTCAATAAAGGAAAAAGAAAGATGTAGAGAACAGTGCAGTCATTGTCGTAATGTAGGAACGGAGCGATTTATCTGACGCCCAAAAGGGCATGATCTTTGGCTTTCCGGCCAAGAGTAGAAGCATTTCCGAAAAGGTTTAACTACCGTTCGCATGCCACCATGATTAAAGCATACCGTGCATGGAAAAATGGCGCAATGGCGCTATTCAGACCAGTGCCGACGCAACCGTAGTGCACCACGGGCTGTAGGTGACAGGGATGAACAAAAACTGAAAACATGTGCATGGGCGAATAGACGTGCAACCGCTGAGCAAATGATCGCCCATATGGACCAAGGTGCTACCAACAGTGTCTCCTCAACGACTGTTCAGCAGATGTTGCTGCGTATGGGCCTCCACAGCAGGCATGCTCACTGCTGTTCATTGGTGACGGAAGCCAGTGCCACAACTGGACGTCCACTGAATGGTGACAGGTGGCCTTTTCAGATCAATCACGTGCTATGCTTCATTGGCGTGTACGGCGTGAAACATCTGAAAGCAGACACCCTGAAACAATCATCAAAAGGTCCAGGTTGGAGGAGGGAGCATTGTGGTCTAGGGAACATTTTCGTGACATTCCCTGGATGATCCCGTCATCCTCGACAGCGCACTGTACCAACATGAGTTTGCATCCATCCTTGGGGACCATATGCACCCCTATATGCAGTTTGTTTTACCTGGTTTCCACCAGCAGGACAATGCAGCGTGTCACACAGATCACAGTATAAATCCATAGTTCACAGAGCACCAGGATGTGTTTACCATACTCTCCTGACCACCAAATTCCCTGGATCTAAACCCAATCAAGAATCTGTGGGAACACCTCGATCTGCCTGTTCATGCCATGGACCCTCAACTGAGAATCCCAGTGCAGTTGGCCACAGCACTGGGGTCAGCATGGCTCCACATTCTAATTGGTACCTAGCAGAACATCATTGACTCTCTTCTTGCACATCTTGCACAGGTTCACACTGTATAAGTGGGCTATTCAGGCTTCTGATAGGTGATCGCTTTAATGTGAGTGTACAGTGTCTATACAAAGCAGGATGTATAAGTGTGTTTCTGGGATCTGCTCCCCTGGATCGATTCCAACCAAATTTTGCATAGGAACAGCAGACCTTATGAGCATCAGCACTGTGGGGTTTATACCCTCATAGTTCCAACAGGTGCGAAGATACTGGCACAAACACGTTTTTCGTAGCCCCTAGCCTATAAGCTGCCCCGTACGACAGGTATGTTCAGTGGGAAGAGCACCAGCCTGCCAAACGAACCTGCTGTGCAGGGCAGCCTATGTGTTGGGGGCAAGAAGTGGTATTCTGGGCCCTGACATGTAGACTGCCCTGCATGAGAGGAGTATCATGTTGGAGTAGTATTTGCTGCTGTATCGGGGAGTAGTATTGGCCTGCATTATTGAGCTGTATTGCAGGGGCTACACATGGCGATGAGTATGGTTGGGGACAGATTGAGATGGATAGAGGAGGGGAAGGACAGAGCGAGGGGAGGAGGAAATTGAAAGTGAGAGGGAGGAGGGGGAGCTGCATAACACAGGTGCAGGGTGTAGAGGGGTAGTGGGCAGGTGGAAAAGAGAGGGGGGCGGAGATGGAAAGAGAGATGTGGAGAAAAATATGGTCAGAGGGAGTGATGGGAAGATGTGGTCAGAGAGGGGGAGGAGGAGATGAAGAGAAAGAGACAGTGGGGAAGAGGTGATACAGATGGGAGAATGGAGTGGACACACAGAGGGAAAAGAGATGGAACAGAGAGGGGAGGAGGAGATGTGTTCAATATATGTGTTAAATACACATGCAGGTGAAGCCGCAGGGAAAAAGATAGTTGACTATATATGTATGTCCATACAGCCGTCTCGATAGTAGGACCTCAATTATGATGATACGAACATAAGGACAACGCAAAAGTGGAGAGAATCTTCGACCCGGCCGAGAACCGAACCCAGGGCCCGTTCGCTTGGCAATGCGCCGCGATTGTCACGCAGCTACCGAGACAGGACGTGGGTCACAACCTTGGGGTGGTAACACTCATTTCCCAAGACTTCATACAAACGGGCCGTCATTTCGACGTCACACGCTGTGTCGTGTGTTATGAAAGCACGCCGTCTCAAGGTAACGGCACATTGAAGGTTTATACAAAAACGTCGTTCTTGGTACAATTTGCTGGAATTAAACGCGAAGTAATGACGTATCGGTGTTTAAAGCCTTCATGAGTTACAGCACAAACTCAAAAATTTCGTAAGATCATCGTGGTGCAGTAGTTGTGAGTGTACTGTAAAGTAGGCGATCATAACATGATCGAAAATGGCATTTTCGAAGCTGTCAAAAACGTGCATTGTTCATTGTCGACGATGTGACGATGATTTGAAAATGGGTCTCGGCCCGAAAGTAGTCATCGAATGAATAAAAAGTAAAAATTTGCAACTTGGACTGTTTTTTTCGTTCTACTGAGAGCTCTCTCTCTCTCTCTCTCCCTCCCCTCCCTCTCTCTCTCTCTCTCTCTCTCTCTCTCTCTCTCCCCCCCCCCCTCCCTCCTTCCCTCTCTCTCCCCCTTCTCTCTCTCACACATACTTACTCTCACGTGCTGGTTCTCATTGTCAATAATTAATATAATATTTGATTAGGACTTCTTTAACCAGCAGTACGCCGTTTTTTGTCAGCTTATAACAACAAATCTTACCAATACCAAGGCGTTTTCGAGAGATTCTCAATGTGCTGTTATTTTGAAATAACAGTAATTCATAGGACATAAAATAAAGCAGCTGCTGCTTCAATTAATCTGCTAGAATTGCTACCCACCCTTTCCAATTGCAGACCAACTCCTGAAACTACTTTTCAGAGTTTCTAGACAGTGTTGTTGAGACATCTTAATGAACACTGTCGAATATATACGTTATTGGATTCAATGCCAGCTGGCCTCAGATTGTTTTTTTCTTGTAAATAAGCAAGTCGTCTGACTTTCGGGGTTGATGAAGGCGTATGAAGAAAAATAGTTGGTATAACTTTTTCAGCAAATTTCGGAAATAATTCTTGCAAATACTCTAATTACTCCCTTATCCTAACCCAGTCCACACGAATGCAGAACTTTTAGACATTTATAAACACCGTAACTCCGTGATTAATATGCCCTGCAGTAAAGAAAATGTGTAATGTCCAGTTATCTGCCCTTCAGGCAAATGTTCTTGTTTTGAACGTCATGTTCGCTTCTTCGGTATAGCATGTGAGTCATAATGACGTCACGTGTGACGGCGTGGAGACGTGACAGAACGGCGGGAATGAGCTGGTGTGTTCGGGCGCGCCCGCTACCACGTCACGGGTGTGGCTGCCCGGTTTGTTGGTGTATCAAAGCGAACTATCCAACGAGTCTACAAGGAATGCAGTAGCTCTCGCGGTCTCGGAACAGCGGTCTTAAACAGATCCAGACCGACAGCGACCAGAGGCGAGTGCCACTCCTTGTCGATTTCAATTCCGACAGAAACTGCTACTGTCAGTGTATGCAGGCCTACCTTCACCAGTCTAGGAGAGATCGCTAATAAGAAAACTGCATGCAGTGGACGTTTGTAGTCGGGTACCTCGCGTCAGTTGTTGCTCACACCGGCATCTGAAGTTCCACGTCTTCAGGTGACCAAGCAGCGCAGACATTGGGAAGCAGCTGGCTCGGGCCGTGTAATGTGCTCCAACGAGTCACTATTTTGTCCCAGTTCAAATGATGCAACGTCTAGTGCACCAGCGGTCCAATGAAGTGTTTGAAGTGTGTAGTTCAAAAATGGTTCAAATGGTTCTGAGCACTATGCGACTTAACTTCTGAGGTCATTAGTCGCCTAGAACTTAGAACTAATTAAACCTAACTAACCTAAGGACATCACACACATCCATGCCCGAGGCAGGATTCGAACCTGCGACCGTAGCGGTCGCTCGGTTCCAGACTGTAGCGCCTAGATCCGCACGGCCACTCCAGCCGGCGGAGTGTGTAGTTTGCGTCGTAGTTGGTTCTACGATATTCTACAGTGAATAACGTCCTCTCGCTCTCTCTTTCTCTGCTTTTAAGGTGCTGAATCCGCTCATTCATGTTACTATCAGCCTGAATCAGGATGTTTCTTCCAACATGCCAAATTTAAAAGAAATCAAAATCCCCAAGACAGGGAAAGTCTGGCATAAGTTCGAAATATAGCGCGTACTTCAATGCGAGGTGCTTTTAATAATTTCCACAACGAAATTCTGTCTCGATATCTGACAGAAAACCCAAAGAGATTCTGTCCATACATAAAGCACGCCAGTGGCAAGACGCAATCAATACCTTCACTGCACGATAGCAACGGTGAACTCACTGATGACAATGCCACTAAAGCAGAGTTATTAAACACGATTTTCCAAACTTCTTCACCAAAGAAGACGAAGTAAATATTCCTGAATTCAAATCAAGAACAACTGCCAAGATGAGAAACATAGAAATAGATATCCCCGGTGACGCAAAGCAGCTTAAATCACTTAATAAAACCAAGGCTTCCGGTTCAGATTGTATACAAGTCAGGCTCCTCTTAGAGTATGCTGATACTATAGCTCCATATTCAGCAATTATATACAACCGCTCGCTCACAGAAAAATCCGCACCTAAAGTCTGGAAAATTGCTCAAGTCACACCAATACCCAAAAAGGGAAGTAGGAGTAATCCGCTGACTTACAGGCCTATATCACTAACGTCGATTTGCAGTAGGGTTTTGGAACATATACTGTATTCGAACATTATGAAGTACCTCGAAGAAAACGATTTATCGACACATAGTCAGCACGGATTCAGAAAACATCGTTCTTGCGAAACACAACTGGCTCTTTATACTCATGAAGTAATGAGTGCTATCGACAGGGGATGTCAAATTGACTCCATATTTTTAGATTTCCAGAAGGATTTCGACAGCGTTCCTCACAAGCGTCTTCTAACCAAACTGCGTGTCTATGGAGTATCGCCTTAGTCGTGCGACTGGATTCGTGATTTCCTGTCAGAAAGGTCGCAGTTCGTAGTAATAGACGGAAAGTCATCGAGTATAACAGAAATAATATCCGGCGTTCCCCCGGAAATGTTATAGGCCCTCTATTGTTCCTGGTCTATATTAACGACGTAGGAGACAATCTCAGTAGCCGTCTTAGATTGTTTGCAGATGATGCTGTCATTTACCGTCTTGTAAAGTCATCAGATGATCAATACGAATTGCAAAATGATTTAGGTAAGATATCTGTATGGTGCGAAAAATGGCAGTTGAACCTGAATAAAGAAAAGTGAGTACTAACAGAAATCCGCTAAATTTCGATTACGCGGTAAGTTACACAAATCTGAAGGCTGTAAATTCAACTAAAGACTTGCGGAAACGATCACATAGGTAATATTGTGGGTAGAAGCAACCAAAGACTCCGATTCATTCGCAGAACACTTATAAGGTGCGACAGGTCTACTAAAAAGGCTGCTTACACCAAGCTTGTCCGCCCTATTTTGGAGTATTGCTGTGCAGTGTGAGATCCGCATCAGATGGGACTGACAGATGACATCGAAAAAGTACAAAGAAGGTCAGCTCGTTTTGTATTATAGCGAAGTAGGGGAGATAGTGCCACAGGCATGATAGGTGAATTGGAGTGGCAATCCTTAAAACAAAGGCGTTTTTCGTTGCGACGGGATCTGCCCATGAAGTCTCAATCACCAGTTTTGTCCTCCGATTGCGAAAACATTCTTTTGGCACCCACCGACATAGGGAGAAATCATCATCACGATAAAATAAGAGAAATCAGGGCTCGCACAGAAAAATTTAAGTGCTCGTTTTTCCCGCGCGCCGTTCGAGAGTGGAACGGTAGAGAGACAGCTTGAAGGTGGTTCATTGAAACCTCTGCCAGGCACTTTGTTGTGAATAGCAGAGTAATCACGTAGATGTAGGTGTAGACGTAGAACATACTCGGCAACCATGTGTTTTCCTTTCTTCTACATCTTCGTCATGAATATGCTGTGAACGCTCACGTCTTCCAAGATGACAACACCTTGTTCTAGGGGTAGCACACACACTTTTGACGAACAATTAGGCACCTTGTTGCGCCTTGACTGACCCACTAAATCACGCGATTCTAGTTGCATAGAAAATGTCTGGGACTAATTGCAAAACTGGATAAAAAGCTGCAATCAACACCCCTGCAACGTGTTAGCTCTGCGGTATCCAGTGACCACCGAATGGCTTAACTGGACGCGGCATACGTGGAGAAACTTGTAGTCTACATTTCTTGCCGAAATGAAGCCGTTGTCAAGGCTAGAAGTGATGATACGTGATGTTAGCCTGATGTCTTGTGGCTGTGACTAATTCTTTTTGTCTGACGTGCTTATAATGATGTCTACCAGTGTGTATAGGCCACGCCGATGTAGCTTAAGCAGTACGATTATCACTTTTAGTTGTGAAGCCATGGTAATTGAGACGGCATTTAACTCTGACACATGATCTGTATCTTTAGCTGTGAAGCCATGATAGTTGAGACGGCAGTTAACTCTGACACATGATCTGTGTCCTAGAAGAAAGTTTAGTGAGAGGAGTCTTTCTGCTAGGGCACATGGGTATTACAGGGTACAAAAGGGTGGACGTAGCAGCCATTTCAGTGTGCCATCCCCCTACGTGGTATCGACTCGCTGTTGAGGTACAGAGTCATATGCGTCGATGGGAAGATGAGTGGCTGGAAGTGACAAACAATAAGCTGCGTCTAGTAAAATCCCCAGTACGGCCGTGGCGTACCTCTTTCCAGCCACGCACACGGCATGAAGTCCTCCTTACTCGCCTTCACGTAGGTCCCAGCCGTATGATTCATGGCCTCTTGTTCCGACGAGAGATCCTCCAGAATTCTAATGTAGAAAAACTGCCGCATAAAAAACTTAAAAGCAGGTATTTACGGTGAAGCTAAGCAGCGTAAGTCACTTAATAAAGGCAGGGCCTCCAATCCAGAACGTATACCAGTCTGGTTCCTTTCAGAGTACGCTGACACAATAACTCCATACTTAGTATTCATACACAACCGTCGCTCATCGAAAGATCCGTACCTAAAACCTGGAAAGTTGCACAGGTCACGCCAACACCCAAAAGAAGAAATAGAAATAATCTGCTGAATTACAGACCCATACCATTAACGTCGATTTCCAGTAGGATTTTGGAACATATACTGTGTTCGAACATCGTGAATTATCTCGAAGAAAACTATTTACTAACAAATAGCATAGAGTCAAAAAATATCGTTCTTGTGAAATACAACTACCTCTTTACTCTCACGAAGTAATGAATGCTGTCGACATGGTATGTCAAACTGATTCCACATCTTTAGATTTCCAGAAGGCTTTCGACACCTTTCCTCACAAGTGACTTGTAATCAAATTGCGTGACTATGAAGAATTGTGTCAGTTGTGTGAGTGGCCTCGAGATTTCATATCAAAAAGGTCACAGTTCGTAGTAATTGACGGAAAGTTATCGAGTAAAACAGAACCAATATCTGACATTCCCCAAGGAAGTATTACAGGGCCTCTGCTGTTCCTGATCTACATGAACGACATAGTAGACAATCTGAGCAGCCCTCTTAGATTCTTTGCAGATGATGTTGTCATTTACCGTCTTGCAAAGTCATCACATGGTCAAGACCAGCAAAACGATTTAGACACGCAATCTGTAAGATCCGAAAAGTGGCAATTGACTCAAAACAATGGAAAGTGCGGAATCATCCACATGAGTACTAAAATAAATCCACTAAGTTTCCGTTAGACGATAAACCACACAAATATACGGGCTGTAAATTCAACTGAGTACTTAGGGATTACAATTACAGATATCTTGAACTGGAAAGATCACATAGATAATGTCGTGGTGAAAGCAGACCGCCGGCCGGAGTGGCTGAGCGGTTCTAGGCGCTACAGTCTGGAACCGCGCGACCGCTACGGTCGCAGGTTCGAATCCTGCCTCGGGCATGGATGTGTGTGATGTCCCTAGGTTAGTTAGGTTTAAGTAGTTCTAAGTTCTAGGGGACTGATGACCTTAGAAGTTTAGTCCCATAGTGCTCAGAGCCATTTTTTGAAAGCAGACCAAAGACTGCGATTTATTGGCAGTGCACTTAGAAAGTGTAACAGGTCTATTAAAGAGACTGCTTGCACCACGCTTGTCCGCACTCTTCTTGAGTATTGCTGTGCGGTGTAGTTTCCGCACGAGATGGGACTGACGGAGGACGTTGAAAAAGCTCAAATTAGGGCAGTTCGTTTTGTACTATCGCGAAATAGGGGAGAGAGTGTCACTGACATGATACGTGAATTGGTGTGGCAATCATGAAAACAATGGCGTTTTTCGTTGCGGCAGGATGTTCTCGTGAAATTTCAATCACAACCTTTCTCCTCCGAATGCGATAACGTTTTGTTGATGCCCATCTAGAGAGGGAAAAATGATCATCATACGAGGGTGGTTTGAAAAGTTCTCGGCATCACCACGATAGGTCGGCGCTAGCGCAACGAATTGTTCACGTGATATCCATTGGACTGTTGCCTGTAAACTTGTGCCACGTCAGTGCTCTTGGAAGAGAGTTGTGGCGGTGACGCTGTTGTTGTTCCCGTGTAGTGATTTGCGAAGATAGAAAAAAATCGAGATTCGAGCAGTGATTAAGTACTTCGTAAAGAAATGTGCGAAAGCAGAGGACATTCATGCCGATTTCCAGAATATACTGGGATACTCTGCTCCATCATATTCAACTGTTGCCAGGCGGACAAATGAATTTAAATTTGGTCAGGAGAGCTTAGATGATGATCCGCGCAGTTTTCGACCAAGATGTGTCACTACTCCAGAAATCAATGCTAAAGTGCACAAAATGGTCATGGGGGATCGCCGATTGAAAGTGCGTAAAATTGCTCACGCTTGCCAGATGTCATCTGAAAGGGTAAATCACACTTTAAGTGAAGAGTTAGAAATGAAAAAAATTATCTGCAAGATGGGTGCCGCGACTCTTGACGGTGGCCGTGCGGTTCTAGGCGCTGCAGTCCGGAACCGCGGGACTGCTGCGGTCGCAGGTTCGAATCCTGCCTCGGGCATTGATGTGCGTGATGTCCTTAGGTTAGTTAGGTTTAATTAGTTCTAAGTTCTAGAGGACTGATGACCTCAGAAGTTAAGTCCCATAATGCTCAGAGCCATTTGAACCATTATGTCATCTTCGAGACTCTGTATCTAAAGGCACTGTCTGCCAAGAACTCCGTAAAACGAATTTTTACGGACGACCTGCTGTACCGAAACCATTAGTGACGACAACTAACGCAAAGAAGCATAAAACATGGTGTCAGGGACATAAATCTTGGACGGCTGATCAGTGGAAACACGTGATATGGTCCGACGAGTCAACGTTTTCGTTATTTCCAACATCGGGCCGGGTTTACGTCTAGAGAACGCCAAAAGAAGCCTACAGTGCTGTTTGCTTGATTCCAACGGTTAAGCATGGAGGTGGAAGTGTGATGGTGTGGGCGGCCATATCATGGTATTCTGCTGGTCCCATCATTACTCTCAAAGGCCTTGTTAGAGCCAACGATTATGTGAACATTTTAGATGATCAGGTGCACCCCATGATTTAAATGTTGTTCCCCAACAATGATGCCATATTTCAGGACGACAATGCACCCATTCACACAGCCATGACAATGTAATCGTGGTATGAGGAGCGTGCAAGTGAACTGCAGCGTCTTCCCTGGCCAACAAAGTCTCCGGATTCGAACATTATGGAACCCTTGTGGGCGGTATTGGAGCGCAGACTCTGCAGCAGATTTCCGCCTCCCTCGTCGCTACAGGAGTTAGAAGAGGTTCTAATCGAAGAGTGGCATAACATTCCACTGGAGATTATACAATCCTTATATGCCAGTATTCCGAGAAGAATCGCAGCTACATTATCTACATCTACATTTATACACCGCAAGCCACCCAACGGTGTGCGGCGGAGAGCACTTTACGTGCCACTGTCATTACCTCCCTTTCCTGTTCAAGTCGCGTATGGTTCGCGGGGAGAACGACTGCTGGAAAGCCTCCGTGCGCGCTCGAATCTCTCTAATTTTACATTCATGATCTCCTCGGGAGGTATAAGTAGGGGGAAGTAATATGTTCAATACCTCATCCAGAAACGCACCATCTCGAAACCTGGACAGCAAGCTACACCGCGATGCAGAGCGCCTCTCTTGCAGAGTCTGCCACTTGAGTTTGCTAAACATCTCCGTAACGCTATCACGCTTACCAAATAACCCTGTGACGAAACGCGCCGCTCTTCTTTGGACCTTCTCTATTTCCTCTGTCAACCCGACCTGGTACGGATCCCACGCTGATGAGCAATACTCAAGTATAGGTCGAACGAGTGTTTTGTAAGCCACCTCCTTTGTTGATGGACTACATTTTCTAAGGACTCTCCCAATGAATCTCAACCTGGCACCCGCGGTACCAACAATTAATTTTATATGATCATTCCACTTAAAATCGTTCCGTACGCATACTCCCAGATATTTTACAGAAGTAACTGCTACCAGTGTTTGTTCTGCTATCATATAATCATACAATAAAGGATCCTTCTTTCTATGTATTCGCAATACATTACATTTGTCTATGTTAAGGGTCAGTTGCCACTCCCTGCACCAAGTTCATATCCGCTGCAGATCTTCCTGCATTTCGCTGGAATTTTCTAATGCTGCAACTTCTCTGTATACTACAGCATCATCCGCGAAAAGCCGCATGGAACTTCTGACACTATGTACTAGGTCATTTACATATATTGTGAAAAGCAATGGTCCCATAACACTCCCCTGTGGCACGCCAGAGGTTACTTAAACGTCTGTAGACGTCTCTCCATTGAGAACAAGGTGCTGCGTTCTGTTTGCTAAAAACTCTTCAATCCAGCCACACAGCTGGTCTGATATTCCGTAGGCTCTTACTTTGCTTATCAGGGGACAATGCGGAACTGTATCGAACGCCTTCCGGAAGTCAAGGAAAATGCCATCTACCTTGGAGCCTGTATCTAGTATTTTCTGGGTCTCATGAACAAATAAAGCGAGTTGGGTCTCACATGATCGCTGTTTCCGGAATCCATGTTGATTCCTACAGAGTAGATTCTGCGTTTCCAGAAATGACATGATACGCGAGCAAAAAACATGTTCTAAAATTCTGCAACAGATCGATGTCAGAGATATAGGACTACAGTTTTGCGCATCTGCTCGACGACCCTTCTTGAAAACTGGAACTACCGGTGCTCTTTTCCAATCGTTTGGAACCTTCCGTTCTTCTAGAGACTTGCGGTACACGGCTGTTAGAAGGGGGCAAATGGCGATCCAGCCCCTTATTAATAAACCATTCCCAAGTAAGTGCAGGTGTTCACATTATTTTGCCTGTCCCCTGTACATGTCCTGTGAACATGAACGTCCACTCTAGTCGTTCAAGGTGTTCTTTTTGTTTCTCAACATGAGTGTATAAGATAGCGACCTGCAGCAGGATCTAAGCCTTCGAAAAGCATCGAGATTAGTAAACATTCATATCAGTGAGAGGTTACAATGTTTCTTATGGTTAGTCAGGCTGTTGTTTTCAGCAGTTTCAGTACGAAGCGTCATATTTGACGAGCAAAGCGCAGCGGAGCAACTATAGTGACGGACGAAGCTTACGGTTGGCTGTCTCCGGTATCCACCATGGCTGCCTCGCTGTCAGCTGCTGACTGGACCAGAGTGGAGTGACAAGAGAGAGAGAGAGTCTGCTGTCCTCTTCCCTCCTTGAAACAAGTCGGCGCAACCGCTAAAAATACGGCCGCGTGCTGCCGCCGCCGCTTCTGCTGCTACACACACGTGTGTCGCGTCTGGCTGGCAAACTGCGCTGCTGCTTGTCACACGCAGAAACTTCCCTTGTCTACTTCTGCGAACCTCTGTCCATAGCCGTACTCACGCCGCCATTGGCTACGGCCGCTGCTTCTTCCTCGACAACTCGAGCCGGTAACCTAGTAAGGCGGCGACGGTGGGGAGAGAACAGCTGACTGAGCGCGCTAGGGGAAGGCGGGGGAGGGGAGGGAATCTCAGCTACATGCGCTCGTCTCTTGTCACAGTGAGCGGCGTCGCGGACTCGCCGATAGCCAATTCCCACGTGCCGACTGTGTATACGGGGCTTTCCAAAAAGTAAGGTGATTATTCAAATTGCACGGGCAACGTACATTCGATTATCGATCTTTTCAAATGTGTGGAATCCTATGGGACTTAGCTGCTAAGGTCACCAGTTCCTAAGCTTACACACTACTTAACCTAAATTATCCTAAGACAAACACACACACCCATGCCTGAGGGAGGTCTCTAACCTCCACCGGGACCAGCCGCACAGTCCATGACTGCATAGGCTAGGCGCAAATTAGACGCGTATAGCACGGGTGGTGTGACACGACATGAAGGCTAGGCGCAAATTGAGACGCGTATAGCACGTGTGACGTGACACGACACAACAGCGCGACACGCACGTGCCGCACGGGTCGCGCTGGTGCAGCGCACATTGCGACGCGTACACCGTACTTCGCACGCGCCGACTGGCGACGCTCTACGCTGACAGAACCGAAGCGCGCGCAACCTCTTATCTTTCTCAAACGATTTTACAGGAACTATTCACTGAAAATATTTTATTTTTGCCTTACTTGTAGCGTTATATGTCAGCTTCGTGGCGAAGTGCCCATCATCTCGCTAATGGCCATTCTTATTGTGATGTACACATTTTAGTAAGACACTACGCAAAACTCAAAACGTTTGCAACGAAAATTAGGGGTCTCTATGCTTTTACGTCTGCTGCGTATAACACCATATGTTGCTGCGTATGAAATTTAGCTAACATGTTGAATTTTTCTTTAGACTTGGGAGGAGGTCTCTATCTGCCTCTGATCTCGAGAAAATGGAACCTATGTAGCACGCTCACTTCCAATCTCACGCCCGCGAGAATGAAATACTCGCAACATCTCTCATATCTCCTAAACCGCTCGAGACATCGAAACGAAAGTTTGGCGAATGATAGCACACAAGGAGGAGAGCATTTTGCCAATTCGTAAACACACGGAACTTTCTTATAACAGTACTTTCTTATAACAGAACTTATACTTCCCGTTTTATTTTATTTTTTACTCCAGTGACTGTAATTTTTTAAGAATTATCGACAGCTAGCGAAGCAAGAGATTCCTAGTATGAAAATAAACATGAAATTTCTTCTCTTATGTTACTGCAAACCGACACTATGACGTTTCTCGTAAGCTACTGAGCTCTGTTATTGCCAATTACTTGTTTAATGAGGCACTCCGTTTCAGAATTCTGTCGCAATAGCTGCTGTGAGATGAATTTGGCAAATTACACTGTGACAAAGGAAGTACAATTAACCCTGTCACCCTCATAAACGGTGATGCTTCTTCGAATGAGAAACGGTTAACCACTAACACAAAAATAGAGTGCCAATTCTGTTGAAATTTTGGTGGAATCCCCGTAACCCATCGTATTTATAACACTGAGCGACTGGATTGGAAAGTTACCAAAGGATTTTATTCCTTCTCCTGATCTGAGCAGTATTAAAATAATGACGAGCGTTCCTTCAGGGGGAATGATAGGCACATGCCAGGTACTGGTTACTCACCTACGGCTTGACAAACTGACAATGTGTGATCACGAATAAAATAGTTGTTATTGAGAAAAATAAACAACTGATCTGTCGCACAATAGAATGGTCAGTGTATTGTCAGCAGCGGAGGATAACGCGCGCGACAGGAATGCAGAAGCCAGCCATGTGCGCCTTGTGAGATGGAGTTCGAAAAACATTGCCATGAAAGTAGATCTGCCTTTGTCAGCAGTACATTTCAACAAATTAAATATATCTAATCATGACACTCTTTTAGGATATTCCTACTTCCGTAATAATACCGACCATTTTCTTCATTTGTGTAGCTTGTTGCATAATTAGTTTATTAATGCTGATAATGTACATGTAACAATTGAAATGCTTTTTCTCATCACGGCGAACCAATTAAAACATTTTTATTTGTGACTGCTTTTCGACTGTTTCTAGCTTGTAGTGAAAATATGATATTCACATGCATGTAGTACAGTGTGTCGTATTACATTATTACATCCATATCCAAGTAATCGCAGTGAGACTTCTATACTTCAGATCTTAGACGCTTTTTACCAGGAGAGTACCCCTTTCCAAATTTTTGTAACAGATCGTGCAGATACGCCAGCATACTAGGCAGCGAGAAGATAACCTTGTTTTACTTTCCTGCCTTGCTTCTTAATCACATGATTTTATAATATCCTTGCTTCCTTATTCACCACTCTCTGTCCCTTCTTACTATCTGAAAACATCGCGGAGGCATATAATAAATCCCAGCGGCCAATGGCTCACCAGTTACTGAAGTATGCATTTTTCTTGACAGAAGAAAAACCAAAGAAAACAATACAGATATAGATAACAGAAAAGTATAATGTACTAACGAAGAAAGCTGGAGCGTTTAATTGGCGAAAAACGAAACACTACCCAAAGGCAATAAAATTCAGTATACAGTAAGGCAATATTTATCGTATGGGCAATACTACCACTGCTCATATGCGCCGTGCCGATGTGAGCGTATGGCCGGACTACTTTTCTGCTCGCCGCCTAGATCGCTTGGCTAATCCAGCGCGGCTTATCGATCTTTTCTTTTGTTATGTTGATACACATGTCCCGAACATATGTTCACAGTTTCAAGTGTACAGCGTACTTCGTTTGTTTTTGACAGATAGAAAGGATGGACTGTTTTAGTGTGTTCGGCGATTTTCGATTTTTATAAAAAATAGAGCAAAGAATCTGCATCGAATTTTGTTTGAAAAATGGAAACAAGTGCTCTAAAACACTTGCAATGTTGACAGTAGCATACGGTGAGTCTGCTTTAAGTAAAAAAAATGTTTACAAGTGGTACAAGCTCTTCCAACATGGCCGAGAGGATGCCAAAATACGAACCTCGTCCTGGGAACCCCAGCTGTGAAGAAAATTGTTTTGGAAAATCGTCGAATTCCCATAAGAGAAGTTGGTGAGGGTGTTGCCATATCGGTCGGCTCGTGGCATGCAATATTTTCCGATGTTTTGGGCATGAGACTTGTGTCAGCGAAGTTTGTTCCAAAACTTCTCTATTTTGATCAGAAGAACCGTCGCATGAGCATCGCTCAGGAGCTCTTGAATGATGTCACTGATGATGGGTTTACGGTTATGACGTCGAAACCAAAGCCTAATCGTCCCAATGGAAGCAACCAAGCGAGCTGAGGGCGATAAAAGCATGCCAACTTCGATCAAATTTCAAAGTTTTACTCACTTTTTTTTTCAATTATCGTGGCGTAGTGCATCATGAATGTATGCCTCTAGGTCGTACGGTCAGTAAGGAGTATTACCTTGACGTTATGCGTCGTTTGCGAGAAGCAATACCCAATAAAACGGCCGGAATTGTGGAAAAACAATTCATGGCTTTTGTATCACGACAATGCACCTGCACATTTACCGTTGCTTGTGAGAGATTTTTTGGTCAAAAACAATACGACGATCGTGCCTCAGCCACCATATACACCGAATTTGGCCCCCTGCGACTTTTTCCTGTTCCCAAAACTGATGAGACCTATAAAAGGACGAAGATTTTCAACGACTGAGGAAATAAAAACATCGTCGCTGTAAGTACTCAAGACTGTACCAAAAAGTGCTTATGAGAAGTGCTTCGAGGATTGGAAGAAACATTGGCGCAAGTGTATTCTATCTGGGGGGGGGGGGGGGGGGGGAATTACTTTGAAGGGAACAACATGAATATTGATGAATAAATAAATATTTTTCATAAAAAATATAAAGTCATCTTACTTTTTAAACACACTTCGTATGGGGTGTTTCCGTAAGAGCGTGTAAAAATGTAACAGAACATAGAATTTGATACACTAAACAATTTGAAGCGGAGAACCTGGCGTCGGAGAAGCCAGCTTAAGGAGATAATAGGAGTAAAATCACAACAATGTGTACCTTTTTGTTTACATTAGTGACAGTTAGCCGCAAACACCATCCTTGACTCGATGAACGTACCATTTGTACTGCATGTTACAAAATGTGCCGAAACTGATGGCTATCAATCTCAATGCAAGCAAGACATCGACGAACAAGATTCTGACGCACCCTGACAAATATTCCTGGTGTGTTTCGAATCACATTACAGGCAGCTACAATTCTGGCAAGTAATTCCATCTCCGTATCCAATGGGGGTCTCATATACAAGCGACTTTAGATGTCCCCATAGGAAATAACCGAGGGGATTCATGTGAGGTGGCCTCACAGGCCATGGAATAGGACCTCACCTTCCAATCCAGCGTCCAGGAAGTACGGCATTGAGGTGACTGCGGACATTCGCACTGAACTGAGGCGGTGCACCGTCATGTTATTGATTCATATCACGTTCTGTCTTGGGAGAACGAAAATACGATACAACAGAGCCACATTATGGACAAGTAAAGTAAACAAATCTGCATCATGACTGCCTGGTAATCAGGCTCGTCCTCCTTGTCTCCTTGCAGGAAATAAAGAATGTACATGTAAAAAAACAGCACAGTACTGTAAACTTGTACGCATATTCGTTGTAAATAAGCTGGAAAACAGTAGTGAACAACGCGGTAGACAAGTTTATTTTCATATCTCCTTAAGCTGGCTTCATCGACCCAGTTTCCCTATCTCAAATTGTTCAGTGGATCATTCTCTATGTCCTGTTACAATTTTTCTCGCTATAACGGAGACTTCCCTTATACAGCCGCCCGTTGATGGGCGACTGTCGCTGTAAAGCTAACCAGTGAATTTGGTAACGGACGGATCCGCTACAGTCAACTAATGTCGAACCACAGACCCCTACAAAGCAACCGTGCATTTCTCTACTGGATAGGTAGATTTCGTCTGCCTAGACTTCAGAAATGTTATAATTACTTGGTGCAGGGAGTGGGAACGTCAAGTCACAAAATAAAGAAAAAACCTATCACAAATTTTCTCTTATTCCCAGAGGTATTGACAAAATGATTTAGATAATATATCTCTATGGTACAAAAAGAGGAAACTGCCTCTAAATCATGAAAACTGTGAATTCATTCACGTGAACACCAAAAACAATCCGCTAAATTTCTGTTACACGATAAATCATACGAATCTAAAGGCTATAAACTCAACTCAATACTTAGGGATTACAATAACGAATAACTTAAACTGAAACGATGACACAGATAATGTTGGAGAAAAGCAGAACATAGATTGCGATTTATTGGCAGAACTATTAGAAAATGTATCGGGTTTACTAAGGAGACTGTTTACACTACGCTTGTCTGCCCTCTTCTGGATTATTGCTGTGTCGTGTAGCATCCATATCAGACAGGATTGACGGAAGACATCGAAAAAATTCAAAGAAAGGCAGCTTCGTTTTTTATTATCGCGAAATAGGGGAGAGGGTGCAACGGATATGACACACGAATTGGGGTGTCAGTCATTAAAGCAAAGGGGTTTTTCGCTGTGGCAGGACCTTCTCATAAAATTTCAATCACCAACTTTCTCCCCAGTGTATGGAATGTTTAGGTGGCGCCACCTACATAAGGAGAAATTATCATAATAATAAAATAATAGAAATCAGGAGTCGCACGGAAAGATTTAAGCGTTTGTTTCTCCCGCGTGCTGCTTGAGTGGAACGATAGAGAAGTAGCTTATACGTGGTTCGATGAACCCTCTGCCAGGCATTTAATTGTGAATTGCAAGCTAATCGTTTAGGTGTAGATAGATACAAACGAAATTCGGCACAGGTTAAGAAAGGATAAGCCATATGATTTTTAAAAAGAATACAGTTACACGTTCCATAAAATTAAGAAATAAAAAGTGTTCAAAAGAATATCCGTAGTAAACGCGCCGACCAATACGCGAGAGCTCATCCGCAGCCTGCTTGTACTTGTGCAGTTAGGAAAAGCCACACTTCCTGCCACAGGAGAGAGCGGGGCTACACAAATATTGTACGTGATTACACAAACAGAAATACACCCAGTTCATTTCCAACGGAAATGAAATTTCGCGCCGAAAATAATTACAGCGTAAACAAAATCTGGCACAGTACTAACGACGTAAACCATTACGCATATTAGAAATTAAATATTCACGAAAGAATTCATGCCAAAGGGAGACTGGGCCCGCAGAATTTCTCTAAGAACGTCCGACGTTATCTGAATGACACGATTCCAGGGCGTTGGATTGGAAGAGCAGGAACAGAAGATGAACTTTACCGTCGTTGTCCTCCCAGGTCTCCAGACCTCACACCTTGTGAGTTTTATCTGTGGGGCTGCCTTTTATTCCCCATATGACTGACACTCTTGAAAGTCTTCGACGTCGCAGTGATGAAGCTGTGAACTCGACCAGCTGCTTGGTGTGTGGCAGGAAATGAGCCATCGTTTTGATATTTGTCGTGTAACACATGCTGCTCACATTGAATGTATAAAAATTTGAACTTTTGTCTTTCCATAAACTTCGGAATTGTGTTTCTACCTTTTGTAGTTTGGAAGCAATACATGTTTGAAATCTGTTCCTTCTTTTTCAATTGCCATATGTATTCTTTATCATTATATATGAAAATTGTATACAAAGCAATGTGCTGTTTTTTTTTCTTTCTTTCAGTCGTTTTTCACAGGAATCAAGAAAAGTTGTACTTAGAGCTTATCAGCTTATGATTAGAATACTAAGACGGAGTCTGAATTTGCACTTACTTTCAGAGAGAGGGGGGGGGGGGGGGGGGGGAGGAATAGATGGACAGAAATGAGGTGGCGGAGAAGGAAATGGGCAGAAGGAGGGGGAAGAGGTGAAGGACAGAGAGAGAGAGAGAGAGAGGGGGGGGGGAACAAGATTAGGACATATATATCCAATTCCCATACATATTTAACAATTGCAAACCATTTCCGAGTTCTCTAGTAAATAATAAATAGGGTAGAAAATTCTAAATTCTTAGGTGTGCATTTTCATGGAAACTTAAATTGGAAAAACCAAGTAGTTGATCTGCTAAAATATTTGGGTTCGGCTACTGTTGGTCTAAGAATAATTGCAAACTTTGGGAATATAGAAGTCAGTAAGTTAACATTATTTGCGTATTTTCATTCACTGTGTATTATGTGATAAAATTCTGGAGTAATTCTTCACTTAGGCAAAATGTATTCATTGCACAAGAGAAACTAATTAGAAATACGAGTGAGGTTCACATCTTGCAGGCCTTTTTTAAGCAGCTAGGAGTATTAACTACTGTCTCACAGTACATTTATTCTCATATGAAATTTGTTATTAACTATCCATGTCAGTGTGAGAAAACAGAGATATTTACAGGCGCAACACTAGAGGAAATAATGATCTGCATTACCCTTTAATGACTCTAAGTTTGCTATAGAGAAGGGTGACCATTTATGCATTGAAATAAAATTTCTCGCTAATGACGGAAGTGTCTTCGAACATAGATTAAAGATGGTTCTTCTTAACAACTCCTCCTACACCATACAACAGTTTTTGAACAGAAGTAGTTACTCATTTATACGAAATAAGCCTGTAAATAGTCAGCACGCAGGCATATAAATATTTCTGAATATACATGTGTCTTGTTCCGTTGATACGTTTCATGCCATGATGTTTATAGTGAATGTTATCTACGGAACAAGCAACTCGCTATACAGCTGACTGTCTCGCACACAGCACTTCACTGCTGTGACTTGCGTCATCGTTGAAGGGTCACATGACCTCTTGTTGCCAGTTCCATATCATTTACAGCTGCCTCTAGGGATCAGTGAGCACTTTTACACGTTAACTAACATTTTCTTCCCTCAGTTTATTTGACAAGGTTTATTACGTCTGATTTACACTGAAGAGCCAAAGAAACTTGTACACCTGCCTAATATCGTGTAGGGCCCCCGCGGGCACGCTGAAGTGCCGCAACACGACGTGGCATGGACTCGACAAATGTCTTGAAGTAGTGCTGGAGGAAATTGCCACCATGAATCCTGCAGGGCCGTCCATAAATCCTTAAGAGTACGAGGGGCTGTAGCTCTCTTCTGAACACCACGCTGCAAGACATCCCGGATATGCTCAATCATGTTCATGTCTGGGAAGTTTGGTGATCAGTGGAATTGCTTAAACTCAGAAGAGTGTTCCTGGAACCACTCTGTAGCAATTCTGGAATTGCCCAAGTTCGGCGGAAAACACAATGGATATGAACGGATGCAGGTGATCACACAGGGTGCTTACGTATGTGTCACCCGTCAGAGTCGTATCTAGACGTGTCAGGGGCCCCATATCACTCTAACTGTACACGTGCCACACCATTACAGAGCCTCCACCAGCTTGAACAGTCCCCTGCTGACATGCAGGGTCCATGGATTCATGAGGTTGTCTCCATACCCGTACATGTCCATTCGCTCGATATAATTTGAAACGAGACTCATCCGACCAGGCAACATGTTTCCAGTCATCAACAGTCCAATGTCGGTATTTCCGGGCCCAGGCGAGGCATAAAGCTTTGTGTCGTGCCGTCATCGAGGACACACGAGTGGGCCTTCGGCTCCGAAAGCCCATATCGACGATGTTTCGTTGAAAGATTCACACGCTACACTTGTTGATGGCCCAGCACTGAAATCTGCAGCAATTTGCGGAAGGGTTGCATTTCCGTTACGTTGAACGATTCTGTTCAGTCGTCGTTGGTCTCGTAGTTGCAGGATCTTTTTTCGGCTGCAGCGAAGTCGGAGATTTGCTGTTTTACCGGATTCCTGATACTCACGGTACACTCGTGAAATGATCATACGGTAAAGTCACCACTTCATCACTACCTCGAAGATGCTGTGTCCCATCGTTCGTGCGCCGACTATAGCAGCACGTCCAAACTCACTTAAATCCTGATAACCTGCCATTGTAACGGCTGCAACCAATCTAACAGATGCGTCAGACACTTGTTGTCTTATATAGGCGTTGTCGACCGCAGTGCCGTATTCTGCTTCTTTACATCTCTGTATTTGAATACGCATGTCTATACCAGTTTCTTTGGCGCTTCAGTGAATGTATTATGCTTCTGATGTTCTGAGGCACTTCGTGTGTCATTGAAGGGAAAGGTGTTTGTCGGACCGATTAGCTGCGTTGCTGTCGGACTTCTAGCAATGGACGCCTCTCGGCCACCTCGTTGAACAATTTGTGTGACGATGTACTGCGGGCTTGCGTTCCTCCCTAAAGCAGGCGCCGTGCACTGTGTGTTTCGAGCAGAACTTCCGGAATTACAGGCTGCCTGCTATCTGCCGGACTGGTGAAACACTCTGACCGCTGCTTGATAAATTAAAGTACTCTTCACTGATAAAAGCATTCTGATGCCATTACCGACAAGTTCTCTTACAAGGTCATTTCGTTCATTATCGACAAGGCGTTGTGGACGAGGTCATTTCGTTCATTCCTTGACTGTTACAGTTTGTCAAAACAACCTTTCTAGTCAGTCATTTTCCATTCTTTTGGACGCTTGATAGCCACTAATCTATGAGCAGAGTGAGAGAGCATAAATATTTTTTGTTACGTGATTTAAGCGAACTAAGCGCCGGATCCCTCGCTTTACCTAAGATGGAGCCTCAGTTTCTGTTGAATTCTCAGTCCGTCACTTCAGTATAGATTACCTCCTCTATGACAATGTCCGAAAAGTTCATCGCCTGGACGACGACACTGGTTGCCCCGTATTTCAGTTCATACTCGCAGATGAGACAGCATACAGTGACAATCAACTTACTTCGCTACAAGTCACATTCGTGTGGTATGCGGCGTACACCCGTTTTTTTAGTCCTAGCTTGTCTTTCACACAACACTCTACGACTATTGAATGAAGACGTGTGACGAGGACCTCCCGTCGGGTAGACCGCTCGCCTGGTGCAAGTCTTTCGATTTGACGCCACTTCGGCGACTTGCGCGTCGATGGGGATGAAATGATGATGATTAGGACAACACAACACCCAGTCCCTGAGCGGAGAAAATCTCCGACCCAGCCGGGAATCGAACCCGGGCCCTTAGGATTGGCAGTCTATCGCGCTGACCACTCAGCTAGCGAGGGCGGACTCTAGGACTATTAGTTTCATTGGAGTGACCGATATACATAAAAAAACTTCGAAGTATTTTCTCGATCTTCCCAGATATGGCGCCATTGTGTGGAATCTATACCTAAGAGGCCATATGAATGAAATTTATGGTAATAAAAATACATTTCTGTTGCTGGGGCGAATAATCTTTTTATATGATGTTGTTTGTAAATGCTACATTCGAGTGCACATATTATAGTTAGCAAATGTGATTGATGTAAATTAGCTTTTCAAGTGGTTCTATACAAAAATTCCATCAACAATGTAGCTAATCACTGTGATCGAAACAGTTGCACTTCAACATACTGCATTATTTAATCTTGGCCATATACTGGAATATCAAGGACGTTTAACATGAAGCATGAATCCTACAAACACAATACCCAGAACATAAAACTGAGTATGTGAGTCGCATCTAGTACATACCATTATACTGTGTTCATTGTTTTTGAGAGCCACTGTATTTAGATTTTCATTCTGTTTCAGTTTCTGGTTGCCCCACAAGAACGTTCTTGTGGCGCATCCAGAAATTGAAACCTCTCGTGGCAAAGAAAAAACGTCCTGAGTTGCAAGTATTAAGCCTCAGTCTATGAAAACAATAAATTAATAAATATCATATATGGGATAAAAAGTAATGTGAAGAGTTAGTCTTCCATCTCCATGTGTTTTTAATATATACATTCAAAAAGTGATACAAATTATGAAACTCAAAACTGACAGACTTAAATTCAGTAGCACTCGATAATGGGAGAACGTAGTCCCGAAACGTGTCGTGACAAATGATTCACACGTTTTACGACTGATGCGTAAAATTCTCACTGCTGAGATAAGAGATTTTCGTAAGATGGCTGATGGCAACACAACAGATAAGATTTAAATTTGACAGTGAAAAAGATTCAGTGTATCAGATTTAGATAGAAAAGGACGTGAAAAAGTGAAGTTAATAAAATGTGGAGCCGGCCGCTGTGGCCGAATGGTTCTAGGCGCTTCAGACCGGAACCGCGCTGCTGCTACGGTCGCAGGTTCGAATCCTGCCTCGGGCATGGATGTGTGTGATGTCCTTAGGTTAGTTAGGTTTAAGTAGTTCTAAGTCCAGGGGACTGATGACATTAGATGTTAAGTCTCATAGTGCTTAGAGCCAATAAAATGTATCAACGAACTGGAAGTAAATAAGAAGAAAACTGAAGTAATAATTATCATAGAAAAATAATGAAGAGAACAACATGGGATACTAAGCCAGATCTGCTATCTCAGTAGTAAAATTACGGAAGGCAGGTCATGTTTAATATCAGTGAAAGGAACAATAGTATCAGCAAAACACTTATTTATGGCTCTTGTATTGTTGTTGTGATCTTCAGCCCAAAATTGTGTTTGATGCAGCTCTCCTCGCTAATATGTCCTGTGCAGGCCTCTTCATCTCTGCCCAACTACTACTACTTTTTATATCCTTTCTGCTATCGAAAATTATTTTATTCCCCAGACAGCAAACCTCGTCTTGTACTTTTAGAGTCTCATTTCGTAACACACTGAAGCGCCAAAGAAACTGGTATAGGCCTGCGTATTCAAATACAGAGATTTGTAAACAGGCAGAATACGGCGCTGCGGTCAGCAACGCCTGTATAACACAACAAGTGTCAGACGCAGTTGTTAGATCGGTTACTGCTGCTACAATGTCAGGTTATCAGGATTTAAGTGAATTTGAACGTGGTGTTATAGTCGGCGCACGAGCGATGGGACACAGCATCTCCGAGATAGCGATGAAGTGGGGATTTTTCCGAACGCCCATTTCACGACTGTACCATGAATATCAGGAATCCGGTTGTAACCTTCCCCCCTCTTATAGACCTTAATGACAGTGAAAAATTAAACCGCGTGGACCTAATGGAAATTTGGGAAAACCAATCGTCACCGAAGTTAATTTGTCGGTAAAGAGGGAGGAAAGGGTTACATCTAAATGAAAGGAAAAATGCAAATGAAATTGGTGAAAATTAATTTTGAGAAACGGGTAAAATTAATAAAGGAAGTAAATGTGCGGTAGTTACATTAACAATTAATTGGCGTTAATTAGATATTTGAGATTTGGGGAAAATTACGGTCGCCAGTTCTATGGACAACTACTACAATAACTGAAAATGAAAGATTAATGCACATATAATTAGCACTAAAAGCGTGGCAACTGAAGGTTGACACGTGCTGCGTGAAAATTGAATGTTTGTCAGAAGTAATAAATTTCGCTACACTCTGACTTTATTTAGCAAAAGAATTAATAAAACCGGAAAATTGAAAGTTAATTTAGTGACTGAAATTAATAGTGAACTTTGTTTCTGAAGCACTACGAAATTCAATAATATAAGGTTAGTCTTGGGCTACCTCAACAATCATTTCAAAAGCTACTTGAATCTACGCAATTTAGAAATAAGAGATTTAACTTTGAACTTGAATTAAATGATTCTGAACAATTAACAATAGTAAAATTTAGTACGTACCAAGCTCAGCTGCAGTCACAGGTAAGCTAAAATATAGCAACAAAACTCGCACTATTAATTTCTGCTTGTGTAATCTAAATATTGTAGACAGCTATGAATACTTTAACTGAACTTTGAAATTAAAGCAGTGAAATGGAATGATATTACTTTAATGCTGGCGTATGAATTTCAACGACACTCGGGTTCATTCCAGAAAAGGAAGGGACCCTGCTTGGTAATGCAATTGGGACAATGAGCAACAAAGGTTCATGCTAAGTTGCTGTATTTTTGTGATGCAACAGTTTGAAAAGCTGAGGCCTGCCATAGGTTCTAAGCACTATGGGACTTAACATCTGAGGTCATCAGTCCCTTAGACATAGAAACTACTTAAACCTAACTAACCTAAGGACATCACACATATCCATGCCTGAAGCAGGATTCGAACCTGCGACCGCAGCAGGCGCGCGGTTCCTGACTGAAGCGCCTAGGACCGCTCGGCCACAGCGGCCAGCGGTCTGCCATACAGTTCTATAACTTTACGTGCTTTTAGTCTTCCTTGTTGGTTGATTGAAGGTTTGCAGTCGTCGATCGGGGAGGTGGCGACAGTCACTCATTGTCGGCCGTCGCTGTTGCAGAAGCTGGATGTTGGCGCGCCCTCTTTTCGACACGGTCACCAGGCGAAACGGGCTCTCGATGTGCGCCAGCTAATGCTTCCCGTCCGCGACACCGTGTCAGAAACTATCATAGCAAGTCGAGCGCAATTACATGCTGCCAAACCCCGAAAGCGCGGCAACTCGCGGGAGCATCACACAACACACCTGCTCCACTCGCTACTCCAGCCAGACTCTCTCTCTCTGCCCTCGCTCCACACGGCAGAGTTAACACTACCAAAGATCCTAAACACTTTGGTTCGCCACACGACCTATCAATGTAATCGTTCGATAGCATAGTTTTCCCTAGGCCAGACTCAGCGTAAAAATACAAACAATATTTACAAAACAAACCAAAAATACATCGACATTGTCAAACAATTACAATATATAAAGACACAGAAGTGTCATATCTTCAGCTAACAAAATAAGGAAAAAATTTATAGTACAATAGATGGAAATAGGAGAATATGCATTTCCGGCGTTACACGGTAAAACATCAAATCTTCGACATCGCTGCTGCCAGAAAAAGATCCTGCAAGGACAGGACCAACGATGACTGAAGAGAATCGTTCAACGTGACAGAAGTGCAACCCTTCCGCAAATTGCTGCAGATTTCAGTGCTGGGCCATCAACAAGTGTTAGCGTGTGAACCATTCAACGAAACATCATCGATATGGGCTTTCAGATCCATAGGCCCACTCGTGTACTCATGACGACTGCACGACTGCCTGAGCCCGGCAGCACCGACATTGGACTGTTGACGACTGGAAACATGTTGCCTGGTCGGACTAGTCTCGTTTGAAATTGTACCGAGAAGATGGATGTTTACAGCTACGGAGACAACCACATGAATACATGGACCCTGCATGTCAACAGGGGACTCTTCAAGCCGGTGGAGGCTCTGTAATGGTGTGGGGCGTCTGCAATTGGAGTGATATCGGACCCCTGATACGTATAGATACGACTCTGACAGGTAACACTTACGTAAGCTTCCTGCCTGATCTCCTGCATCCATTCATGTCGATGGTGCTTTCAGACGGACTTGGGCAATTCCAGCAGGACAATGCGGCACTCCACACGTCCAGAATTACTACAGAGTGGCTCCAGGAACACTCTTCTGAGTTTAAACACTTCCGCTGGTCACCAAACTCCCCAGACACCAACATTATTGAGCATATCTGGGATGCCTTGGCTCTTCAGTGCATAATTCCCTCAACATGGTCTGATGTAATTCGACTATTTTCCATTACCCTTGTTTTTGTTTTCTTGCTATCAAGTTCTATCCTCTTTAGAGGACGCTTTCGATTCCATTCAAGTAGTTTGACGTATCTGAAAGAGTTACGACGGCATCAGCAAACCACAATATTTTCATTTCTTGTAGCTGATCTTTAATTCTCTCATCTAACTTGTTGCTTTCCCTCGCTGATTTCTGCATACAGGGTCGACGAGAACTCCACCGACAGACGTTGTTCAGTGATACCTTACGAGTATTTTGTGACAAGGTGTAAGACCTATTTTCGACCTATTTTGTATATGTATCGATGTGTCTATATCAATTTATAGTGTTTCTTATGTAGGTTGTTGTATCTGTCATGGAAATTCTTTGATTATGTGAACATATTTCACTTATGTGAACTTTTTAACGATGTTGTTTGAATTATGCTTGTGAATTTAAGTAACTACTGGAATGATTGTTATATAATGTACTGTAAATGACTTGGTCCATAGTTAGGGAACGTAGGGTTGAACGTAAAGGATGTGGGCAAGCCCCGCAGATACGAAAGTCGCCTGGCAGAGTGGAAAAGTGTGTTTGGCGCGCAAGTGGCAACTCGTCCTTCGTGACAGGTAAGGAGTCTGGGCTGAGCAGTGCTGTGGCTAACATCTTACCAGCAGTAGCGGATCATTGTGGCGCATTTTCTCGGAGTTTTGAGGCCAAAAGAGCTTAAGAGCGGTATTTATGGACCTCGGATGCTGCATTTGGTGATACTACTATCATGGCATGTTTTTTGGCGCTAGAAAAATATTATTCCTACGCCAAGAAGATCTCTAACAGGGCGAGGCCAACAGTACTGTCATGACTGCATCGCCACCACGTTAACAGCCACTTCAAATTACGCTACCAGTACCATCAGACTTCCACTAAATTGTTTATATTTGGCACTCCGTAAATGGACCAACTATCTGTGAAATTTGGTTGACTGTATTAATAATCGTGGTGTTGCTAAAAACTCTGTCTTATACCGTGATTATCCCAAATCACAAACCTGGACAGGAACCCCAATCTAGTGAAAAAAATGGTTCAAATGGCTCTGAGCACTATGGGACTAAACATCTGTGGTCATCAGTCCCCTAGAACTTAGAACTACTTAAACCTAACTAACCTAAGGACATCACACACATCCATGCCCGAGACAGGATTCGAACCTGCGACCGTAGCAGTCGCGCGGTTCCGGACTGAGCGCCTAGAACCGCTAGACCACCGCGGCCGGCCCCAATCTAGTGAATTTAATTCCGAGTGTCCTAATTTATTGTGGAAAGACTTATTCGGCAGATGTAAAAACAGTTCTGATTGCTTTTAAGCCTGTGGAGTGATAGCACTTAAAGTTCAGTTTTAAGGTTTGAGAAATTCTCCACTTCCAATGCGTTTTTAGACCAATCTGCAGTCATTTCCTTAAATAATTTATCTCACTTGAAAAGCCGCCTGAAAATAGTTCAGTTAATCTGTAATGAAAAAGATTATGAATTGTTACATTTATGCTGTTTGATCAGAATTACAAAGTTTTATCAGTGTTCATTTTGTGAGTAAGTGGTTGAACTTGTATTTAATGTTGTGTTGGCAGTTGCACAGCCCACTATATTTTGAGTAGGTTAAAAGACTGCTTATCAAACCACATTTGTTATTTAAAGATTTATAGTTTGTTGTGCTTTACATAATTAATAATGAAGCAAAGCAAAGGCTCCATGAGAGCCATTGCAGTTAGGTTTGCATTCTGTTTAACTGCTTCAAACCGAGTTTAAGAAAGAAATATTTACTTTGCTATCTATTCTAATGCAAGCTGCTTAATGCACAGGCATAGAGACCCTTTACTAAGCAATGAAGTTACAGAGTATGATCATTAACAAACCCCCTAATTGCCGGCCGCCGTCGCCGAGCGGGTCTAGGCGCTTCCGTCCGGAACTGCGCGACTGCTACGGTCGCAGGTTCGAATCCTGCCTTGGGCATGGATGTGTGTGATGTCCTTAGTTTAGTTAGGTGCAAGTAGTTCTAAGTTGTAGGGGGCTGATGCCCTCAGATGTTAAGTCCCATACTGCTCAGAGCCATTTTTGAAGACCCCCTGATTTAAAGCAGAATCATTTCATGCTTTTCCCTGTTTAGTGCTGCTACTGGTTTCATATGTTGCGGTGATTGGTTCTTTAACTGCTGCATCTAGTTCATTTAAAGTACCTGTTGCTGAGAAGCATATATTACTGTTTGCTATTTCATTGACCATTTGTTTGTCTGACTTCCAAGTCAGCAGTACATTTATCTGAAATGTTAGGTTACTGTTAATTAATCGAAACCCTCAGCTGCCAACAGGTGTTGTAGAAACACCTCAATGGGGACAGCTGAAAATGTGTGCCCCGACTGGGACTCGAACCCGGGATCTCCTGCTTACATGGCAGACGCTCTATCCATCTGAGCCACCGAGGGCACAGAGGATAGCGCGACTGCAGGAACTTATCCCTTGCACGCTTTCCGTGAGACCTACATTTCCAACTGGCTGGCTGTTCCCAACTGGAACAGAAGGGAGAACCGATAGAGGTACTCAAAGTACCCTCCGCCACACACCGTCGGGTGGCTTGCGGAGTACGTATGTAGATGTAGATGTAAATGTAAATGTATCATATGCGCCCGACTGGAGACAGATTTGGTGACCGAGCAGACCAAGGGACATGTCGACACTCTGTAGAACATCTAACGTTATCCTGTTGGAAAATAATCCCTGGAATGCTGTTCATCAGTCACAGCGCAACGGGTCGAATCACCAGACTGGCCTACAAATTTGCATTTAGGGTGCGCGGGATAGCCACGAGAGTGCTCCTGCTCTTGCGAAATCGCACCTCAGACCACGACTCCAGGTGTAGATCAAGTCTGTCTAGCACGAAGAAAGGCTGGTTGCAGGCCCTCAACTGGTCTCTTTCTAATCAACACACGGCCATCACTGGCACTGAGGCAGAATCATATCTCACCAGAAAACACAACAGACCGCCCCCCATCCTCGAATGAGCTTTCGCCTGACACCACAGTAGTTGCAAATAGTGGTGGTTTGGCGCCAGTGAAATGCAATCTACAGGGCATGTGCTCCTAAGCTGTCCTTGAAGTAACCGATTTGTAACAGTTCGTTGTGTCACTGTGGTGTCAACTGCTGCTCAAACTGCTGTTGCAGACGCACTGCAATGGGCTAGATCCATTCGCCGAACACGATGGTCATCCCTCAAGGTAGTGCCACGTGACCATCCAGAGCCCGGTCTTCTTGCGACCGTACATTCCCGTGACCATCGTTGCCTGCAATCATCTACAGTTCCTGAGAAGTCTTCCTGCAGTAATGCAGAAGAGACGTCCAGCTTTGTCGTATCCCTATTGGTTGGTTGATTTAGGGGGAGGGGACCAAACAGCCAGGTCACTGGTCCGATTGGGGTAGGGAAGGACGGGGAGGAAAGTCGTCCGTCCCCTTCCAAAGGAACTATCCCGGAATTTGCCTGAAGCGATTTACGGAAACCACGGAAAACCAAAATCAGGGTGGCCGGATGTGTCGTCCTCGTAATCCATGTTACGCGACCTCGATCAAATTCAGTGAGGTGTTGATAATGGTGTCTTTGTCGCCTAAACAGTCATTCTTGACTAACTTCAACTCACCACGTCCAATCTGAAACGCAACTAAAGCCCACGATCGTTACAGCGTGCATTTAAAGCAAACTTGGTTTGCATCCTCATAGCGGCGTTAGTAACGCCACTCTCACGCGACTGGCGCGAAATTCGAATCGACATCTTTCAGATGTACAAACACGTCTACCAACTTTCGTTTATGTCGCACGAGTTCTTCTACAAGGTGTAGAAGTATGAAACCGGAATTTCCCTATAGATGGTGCTAGCCGTTAGTGTAGGGCCCGTGAGACCGCGTCTGCAGCGCCATCTGCTTTGTGTAACGGCTGACGACGAATGTCAACATACAGTAACCCAAGTTCCATGCATCGGTATCTGTTTCAAGCCCGTAAACATGTCGAGTCTTGTGCCTACCAACTACGATTTGCGGACAGCATTTGTTTTCTATATAATCATTTGAAGAAAACTGCTGCAGAATCACATAGAATGCCTGACGAAGCTCTCGATGAACATGCTCCTGGGAAAACACAGTGTTTCGAGTGGTTCAAAAATTCAAAAGTGGTGATTCTGGCGTGAGAAACGACGAGCTCGGAAAATCACCGAAAAAGTTCGAGGACAACGAACTGCATGCTTTATTGGAGGAAGATGATACTCATACTCAATAGGAACTCGTGGAATAATTGAATGTGACGCAGAGAGCGACTTCTCTTCGGTTGAAAGCTATGGGAAAGGTCCAGAAAGTGGGAAAATGGGTTCCGCATGAACTGAATGAAAGACAGCAACCAAATCGAAAGACCACTTGTGAAATGCTGCTCGCCAGATACAAAAGAAAGTCGTTTCTCCATCGTATAGTGACAGGCGATGAAAAATGGATATATTTTGAGAATCCTAAGCGTCGTAAATCGTGGGTGAATCCAGACAGACCATCAACATTCACTATAAGATCGAATTGCTGTGGAAAGATGACAATGCTCTGTGTTCGGCGGGATCAGAAGGGTGTTAACTATTACGAGCTGCTAAAGCCTGGCAAAACCGTTGACACTCATCGCTACCAACAGGAAATTATCGATTTCAATAGAGCATTACGTGAAAAACGACCGGAATATGGAAAAAGCCAACAGGAAGTCATATTTCTCCATGCTCCATGCTAACGGACCATCACACACAGCAAAACGGGCCAGGGAAGCGATCAAGGCATTCGGTTGGGAAATACTAGGGCATGCGGCTTATTCTCCAGACCTGACTCCGTCCGATTATCATCTATTTGCATCACTGGGACACGCTCTCGCTGAGCAACGCTTCAGTTCGTATGAAAATGTACGAAAACGGTTCACTGACTGGTTCACTTCAAACGAAGCAATTTTTTTTTTTTGGGGGGGGGGGGGGGAGGGCATTCATAGCCTGCCGGAGAGATGGAAGGAATGTATACAGGGTGGTCCATTGATCGTGACCGGGCCAAATATCTCACAAAACAAGCGTCAAATGAAAAAACTACAAAGAACGAAACTTGTCTAGCTTGAAGGGGGAAACCAGATGGCAGTATGGTTGGTCCGCTAGATGGCGCTGCCGTAGGTCAAACGGATATCAACTGCGTTTTTTTAAAAATAGGCACCCCCATTTTTTATTACATATTCGTGTAGTACATAAAGAAATATGAATGTTTTAGTTGGACCACTTTTTTCGCTTTGTGATAGATGGCGCTGTAATAGTCACAAACATATGGCTCACAATTTTAGACGAACAGTTGGTAACAGGTAGGTTTTTTTAAATTAAAATACAGAACGTAGATACGTTTGAACATTTTATTTCGGTTGTTCCAATGTGATACATGTACCTTTGTGAACTTATCATTTCTGAGAACGCATGCTGTTACAGCGTGAATACCTGTAAATACCACATTAATGCAATAAATGCTCAAAATGATGTCCGTCGACCTCAATGCTTTTGGCAATACGTGTAACGACATTCCTCTCAAGAGCGAATAGTTCGCCTTCCGTAATGATCGCACATGCATTGACAATGCGCTGACGCATGTTGTCAGGCGTTGTCGGTGGATCACGATAGCAAATATCCTTCAGTTTTCCCCACAGAAAGAAATTCGGGGACGTCAGATCCGGTGAATGTGCGGGCCACGGTATGGTGCTTCGACGACCAATCCACCTGTCATGAAATATGCTATTCAATATCGCTTCAACCGCACGTGAGCTATGTGCCGGACATCCATCATGTTGGAAGTACATCGCCATTCTGTCATGCAGTGAAACATCTTGTAGTAACGTCGGTAAAACATTTCGTAGAAAATCAGCATACATTGCACCATTTAGATTGCCATCGATAAAATGGGGGCCAATTATCCTTCCTCCCATAATGCCGCACCATACATTAACCCACCAACGTCGCTGATGTTCCACTTGTCGCAGCCATCGTGGATTCTCCGTTGCCCAATAGTGCATATTAGGTCGTTTACGTTACCGCTGTTGGTGAATGACGCTTCGTCGCTAAATAGAACGCATGCAAAATATCTGTCATCATCTCGAAATTTCTCTTGTGCCCAGTGACAGAACTGTACACGACGTTCAAAGTCGTCGCCATGCAATTCCTCGTGCATAGAATATGGTACGCGTGCAACCGGTGTTGATGTAGCATTCTCAACACCGACGTTTTCGAGATTCCCGATTCTCGAGCAATTTGTCAGCTACTAATGTGCGGATTAGCCGCGACAGCAGCTAAAACACCTACTTTGGCATCATCACTTGTGGCAGGTAGTGGTTGACGTTTCACGTGTGGCTGAACACTTCCTGTTTCCTTAAATAACGTAACTATCCGGCGAACGGTCCGGACACTTGGATGATGTCGTCCAGGATACCGAGTAGCATACATAGCAGGCGCCCGTTGGGCATCTTGATCACAATAGCCATACATCAACACGATATCGATCTTTTCCGCAATTGGTAAACGGTCCATTTTAACACGGGTAATGTATCACGAACCAAATACCGTCCGCACTGGCGGAATTTACGTGACACCACGTACTTGCACGTTTGTGACTGTTACAGCGTCATCTATCACAAAGCGAAAGAAGTGATCCAACTAAAACATTCATATTTCTTTACGTACTACACGAATATGTAATAAAAATGGGGGTTCCTATTAAAAAAAAAAAAACGCAGTTGATATCCGTTTGACCTACGGCAGGGCCATCTAGCGGGATAACCTTTGCACCATATGGTTTCCCCCTTCAAGCTAGACGAGTTTCGTTCTTTGTAGTTTTTTCGTTTGACACGTATTTCGTGAGATATTTGGCCCGGTCACTATCAATGGACCACCCTGTATATAGCAATGGAGATTATTTTGAATATAATATTGTTTATCAGTTTCAAACAACAGACTTTTAATTATTGCAACCAAATTCCGATTTCATACTTCTTTCTACAAGTTGTAGATGTTGTCATTTTTTTCCGTGTAGCTAGTCGCTCCCCGCGTGCTGTATGACGTACGCGCCGCGGCCTGCCTTCGTCGCGGCCCTCGGCTGAGTTGATGGGCGGAGAGAGGCGAGGGCCAGACAGCTAGACACGCTAGGAGCGCAGTGCTGACAAAGCGGCGTGCGCAGCCTTGTAGAGGCCAGTGCAAGCGCAACTAACAGCACGCGCGAGCCGCTGCAGCCTGCTCTGCCACGAGACGTGTGTTCTGCCCTGGGATTCGCCGCGGCCGTTAACTGATCCGCACGTTAACTGATAAGAACAGCGCCACATATCGCACGGCAACAAGACCTGCGTTCGGTAAACGAAACAATCAAGACGAAGCGAACGCTTACGATTGCGATAAAAAGACTCTTTCCTCAAGGCAACTATCTCGATGACAGTATTTTACCAGCGTTCCGCATTAAACACCGATACAGAAAATACTCTGGAGCAGAAAGTTTCACTATTGTACGAAATCTGTGCAAAAAAGAACTAGCCTGTTTCTTTGTTAATTTTCTTTATTCGTGTACAAAAGTGTTGTTGTTGCTGTTGTTGTTGTTGTTGTTGTCGTGGTCTTCAGTCCACAGACTGGTTTGATGCAGCTCTCTATGCAACTCCATCCTGTGCAAGCCTCTTCGTCTCCGTGTAACTACTGCAGCATACATCCTTCTGAATCTGCTTACTGTATTCATCTCTTGGAGTCCCTCTACGATTTTTACCCTCCACGCTGCCCTCCAATACTAAATTGGTGATCCCGTGATGCCTTAAAAAAAGTTCCTACCAACCGATCCCTTCTTCTAGTCAAGTTGTGTCACAAATTCCTTTTCTCCTCAATTCTGTTCAGTACCTCTTCATTAGTTACGTGATCTACCCATCTAATCTTAAGCATTCATCTGTAGCACCACATTTCGAAAGCTTCTATTCTCTCCTTGTCTAAACTGTTTATCGTCCATGTTTCGCTTCCATACGTGGCTGCACTCCATACAAATACTTTCACAAAAGACTTCCTGTCACTTAAATATATACTCGACGTTAACAAACTTCTCTTCTTCAGAAACGCGTTCCTTACCACTGCCAGTGTACGTTCTATATCCTCTCTACTTCGACCATCATTACTTACTTTGCTCCCCAGATAGCAAAACTCATCTACTACTTTAAGTGCCTTATATCTTAATCTAATTCCCTAAGAATCACCTGATTCAATTCGACTACATTCTATTATCTTCGTTTTGCAGATTCAGAAGGATGTAGGTTGCAGTAGGTACTGGGAGATGAAAAAGCTTGCACAGGATAGAGTAGCATGGAGAGCTGCATCAAACCAGTCTCAGGACTGAAGACCACAACACACACACAATGCTCATTTTATACCCTCCTTTTAAGACACTGTACATTTCATTCAACAGTTCTTCCAGGTCCCTTGCTGTCTCTGACAGAATTAAAATGTCATCGGAAAACCTCAAAGTTTTTATTTCTTCTCCAAGGATTTTAATTCCTACTCCAATTTTTTCTTTTCTTTCGTTTACTGCTTGTTCAATATACAGATTGAATAACATCGGAGACAGCATACAACCCTATCTCACTCCCTTCTCAACCATTGCTTCCCTTTCACGCCCCTCGACTCTTATAACTGCCATCTGGTTTCTGTACAAATTTTAAATAGACTTTCACTCCCTGTACTTTACCTCCGTCACCTTCAGAATATGAAAGAGAGCATTCCGTCAACATTGTCAAAAGCTTTCTCTAGGACTACAAATGTTACAAACGTAGGTTTACATTTCCTTAATCTATCTTCTAAGATAAGTCTTAGGGTCAATATTTCCTCGAGTGTTCCCACATGTTTACGGAATCCAGACTGATCTTCCCCGAGGTCGGCTTCGACCAGTTTTTCCATTCGTCTGTAAAGAATTCGTGTTAGTATTTTGCAGCCATGACTTATTAAATTGATCTTTCGGTAATTTTCACACCCGTCGACACCTGCTTTCTTTGGGATCGGAATTATGATATTCTTCTTGAAATCCGAGGGTATTTCGCCTGTCTCATACATCATGCTCACCAGATGGTAGAGTTTTGTCAGGGTTGGCTCTCCCAAGGCTACCAGTAGTTCTGATGGAAAGTTGTATATCCTCTTCAAAACAGTCCCCATTAGATATTTCGCACTTACGACAGCGATTTTCCAATCCCTGTAACACTTCTAGAAGTCGACATTTGCACTAGCTTTTAGCTCTCTTAGCGATGCGTTTTTAATCTTGCCTGTGTTTGTACAATTAATACAGCGGCCCTTTACGGTGGTCTTTAGTTGGGAACGGAAGAAACTCACATGTTCACATGGAGCCACGTCTGCCGATTATGGACGCTGGAGTTCTGTTTTTGGCCAAAAATTCAAGGACAAGTAAAGATGCAGAGGCCATGAGTTGTTTTGCCATGAATACGGGAATTTTTTCTGATTGCTTCAGGTAGACGGCATCGAATTTACAGGATGACAGTTATGGAACTATATGAAAAAAACGTAAATTAGTTACAAACTACGGCGCGCACACACTTTATTCAACATGTAAACGTCACTACAGATATGCGGAAAAGTGTGAGTTCATCCACATGAGCGTTAAAAGGAATCCGTTAAATTCGGTTACACGATAAACTAATCAAATCTAATGACCTAAATGTAACTAAATACCAAGGAATTACAATTACGAATAACTTGAATTGGAAGGAACACGTAGAAAATGTTGTCGGAAAGGCCAACCAAAGACAGCGTTTTATTGGCATGACACTTACAAAATGTAACAGATCTACTAAAGATACTGCCTACACTACGCTTTTCGTCCTCTTTTTGAATACTGCTGCGCGGTGTGGGATCCTTACCAGATAGGATTGACGGAGTACATCGAGAAGGTTCAAAGAAGGGCAGCACGTTTTGTATTGTCACGAAATACGGGGGAGGCTGTCACTGAAATGATACAGGATTTGCGCTGTACATCATTAAAACAACGGCGTTTTTCGTTGCGGCGGAATCTTCTCACCAAATTTCTATCGCCAACTTTCTCCTCCGAATGCGAAAATATTTTGTTGACGCCGACTTACACAGGGATAAATGATCACCGTAATAAAATAAGGTAAATCAGAGCTCGCACGGAAAGACATAGGTGTTCGTTTTTTCCGCGCACTATACGGGATTGGAATAGTAGAGAATTGTGAAGATGGTTCGATAAACCCTCTGCCAGGCAGTGAAATGTGATTTGCAAAGTGTCCTTGTAGATGTAGATGTAGGTTACGACATGTTCGATATGCCTGCCATCATTGGTGATGATCTGGCGCAGACGAATAGCGAAGTTCTGTATGACCCGCTGCAGTGTCGGAACATAGATGCTGTCGGTGAGCTCCTGAATGCCTGTTTTCTCCTCAGATATGGTTTTGGGGTTATTGCTTTACACCTTGTCTTTAATACAATCCCGTGAAAAGGAGTCGCATGTGTTCAGATTCGGAAAATATGACGGCCAATCGAGGCCCATGCCAGTGGCCTCTGGGTACCCCAGAATGTGGTCCCCAAAGTGCTCCTCCAGGACATCAAACTCTCTTGCTTCGATGGGATCGAACTCCGTCTTGCATGAACCACATCTTGCAGAAATCAAGGTCACTTTGGATAATGGGGGTGAAATCATCTTCCAAAACCTTCACGTACCGTGAGGTAGTGAACGTGCCACCGAGGAACATCGCACCGATTATTCCTTGACTGGACACTTAACATCACACAGTCACCCGTTGAGGGTGAAGAGACTTCTCCATCGCGAAATGCGGATTCTCAGTCGCCCAAATCCGCCAATTTTGCTTATTGACGAACTCACCCAAATAAAAGTGGGCTACGTTGCTAAACTAAACAAAGCGTGCGCATACTAATTCCCACCATGCCCCAGGTCAACCGTGCAGTTTGAAAGTCCTAACGCAAACCATTAAGAAGTTATGACGACGATTTCATTTCATATACACTCCTGGAAATTGAAATAAGAACACCGTGAATTAATTGTCCCAGGAAGGGGAAACTTTATTGACACATTCCTGGGGTCAGATACATCACATGATCACACTGACAGAACCACAGGCACATAGACACAGGCAACAGAGCATGCACAATGTCGGCACTAGTACAGTGTATATCCACCTTTCGCAGCAATGCAGGCTGCTATTCTCCCATGGAGACGATCGTAGAGATGCTGGATGTAGTCCTGTGGAACGGCTTGCCATGCCATTTCCACCTGGCGCCTCAGTTGGACCAGCGTTCGTGCTGGACGTGCAGACCGCGTGAGACGACGCTTCATCCAATCCCAAACATGCTCAATGGGGGACAGATCCGGAGATCTTGCTGGCCAGGGTAGTTGACTTACACCTTCTAGAGCACGTTGGGTGGCACGGGATACATGCGGACGTGCATTGTCCTGTTGGAACAGCAAGTTCCCCTGCCGGTCTAGGAATGGAAGAACGATGGGTTCGATGACGGTTTGGATGTACCGTGCACTATTCAGTGTCCCCTCGACGATCACCAGTGGTGTACGGCCAGTGTAGCAGATCGCTCCCCACACCATGATGCCGGGTGTTGGCCCTGTGTGCCTCGGTCGTATGCAGTCCTGATTGTGGCGCTCACCTGCACGGCGCCAAACACGCATACGACCATCATTGGCACCAAGGCAGAAGCGACTCTCATCGCTGAAGACGACACGTCTCCATTCGTCCCTCCATTCACGCCTGTCGCGACACCACTGGAGGCGGGCTGCACGATGTTGGGGCGTGAGCGGAAGACGGCCTAACGGTGTGCCGGACCGTAGCCCAGCTTCATGGAGACGGTTGCGAATGGTCCTCGTCGATACCCCAGGAGCAACAGTGTCCCTAATTTGCTGGGAAGTGGCGGTGCGGTCCCCTACGGCACTGCGTAGGATCCTACGGTCTTGGCGTGCATCCGTGCGTCGCTGCGGTCCGGTCCCAGGTCGACGGGCACGTGCACCTTCCGCCGACCACTGGCGACAACATCGATGTACTGTGGAGACCTCACGCCCCACGTGTTGAGCAATTCGGCGGTACGTCCACCCGGCCTCCCGCATGCCCACTATACGCCCTCGCTCAAAGTCCGTCAACTGCACATACGGTTCACGTCCACGCTGTCGCGGCATGCTACCAGTGTTAAAGACTGCGATGGAGCTCCGTATGCCACGGCAAACTGGCTGACACTGACGGCGGCGGTGCACAAATGCTGCGCAGCTAGCGCCATTCGACGGCCAACACCGCGGTTCCTGGTGTGTCCGCTGTGCCGTGCGTGTGATCATTGCTTGTACAGCCCTCTCGCAGTGTCCGGAGCAAGTATGGTGGGTCTGACACACCGGTGTCAATGTGTTCTTTTTTCCATTTCCAGGAGTGTAGTTCAATAATTGTCGCCCTGTAACCAGTACTACTTTTTGATCGTTCGACCTTGTGGCAAGAACACGGCGAGCATAACCTTCACATTTGACCGCAACTGTCGAGTTCTTTTGGGTCTTCCACAATGCTTCCACTGCGGCAGTTGAGCATTAGTCCCGTCGTCATATCCATAGACCTATATTTCATCACCTGTGATGACACGTTTCAGTATTTCTCCACCATTGCTGACTTTATGTAGCGCTTCCTAGCCACCTGCATTCACCTAAGCTTCTGATCAAAATTCAACAGTTACCCCGTGATTCTGATTGTTCCAGAGAGAGAAAGGAGGGACTGGATGATGCTTACTGCAATGCAGGCTACATATTCCCACCGACGTGTTGGGAACTGTTTAATGTGGCAGAAATCTCTGCCTGGGGTGCCTGCTTTCATAACACCTGCTTTCCACCAGCAACCAGGTTGGTCGCATTGGAGATGATTACACTTAAAATACTGGAAATTTCCCACCCAATGCTAGCACGGCATTCGCTGTCACAGCCATACTGTTTAATGTGGCTATTATGCATTTTATACCAAAACTATCCGAAAACATTTCATTGCATGAGCCAACTGACATGCCATTCATAGTCGTTTCTTTTATTTTCCCCACGATTTCAGTACGACGTGCTTGGTCTTCCTGGACGCACACCATCTTCAAAGTTTTCGCGGTCTTTTTCTAAACGTATGTAGTAATTGTAAACCCTTGTTTTACTCGTAGGCTCACCGAAAGCAGTATTAAACATTTGTAAAACTCTGATGCATTTTATTCCGTTCTTATAGCAAAATCTGATACGAATTTCCTGATCCATTTTTATACAATGTAAATAATCGCCAACACCACCAAAAAACTGTAACCTTTTTGACAGCCGACTGAAAATATATCCAACATGCCTGACATAGTACAGGTACTTTTCGGACATGTTTACCAGCGCAACAACGAAAAAAATCGCAGGAATCGGAATAATTCTGCACACGAAACTGCGAAATTCCCGTTGCGTCTAGTACACACATCGTATGTGTACTGACTGGCTTTATAATGTTCACAGAAAATAAAGCTGTGTACGGATGATGCTAAAAGAAATCAAAAAGCTATGCACTGTTTCCTTTAAACCAATATCTACAGAGCTATCGGTACTTTCCTATAGCTCACAAACTAAAAGTCAGGAGAGCATAAAATCGACTAATTCATACGTAAAACTATTACATGATTTCATGGAGGTGCCTTGTCTAAATGAAGCATAGTTATCGAAAAATGCACGAAAACTTGCAGTTACGAACCAAGCGAAGGACGGTTGTGACTTTGGAGACGCCTTACTTCCTCTGGGGAATGCCGTCCAGTAAAATTGGTGTGCATATCCGCCACCTATTGTGAATACAGGGCAGGGTATCTGCTTGCCTGCGCCAGCCACAGACGGTTTCCGAAGGTCGCTCCTACAAACGCACAACCTTTACGTTAATTACTGAATAAACCATTGGCGAAACACAAAAATTTGAAGAAGAAATTTCGTCTGCAAATTACCTTCACCTTTTGCAGGCGACACATTTATACATTTCAAAAAAACTCATCCAGTTCAACAGATATTCCGTTACTTACCTATAAACAATACCTGTTTGGGACATGGGACAACTTGTCCTCTCATCCCCATCCGCCTGTTACATACAGACACTACAAGCAGTGCCGCATGTAGTCACCACACATCCTGACACATCCTATAGCTCTTCTTCACAATGAATCACGCTCTCTTTCATGTACACCTGTCTCCATTTGGACTGCATCACTTGTATTGGTCGCACTCTCCTGTAACGTCTGCTTGGGCCTCCACCAACATCTTTAAATGTCCCCAAAGCCAGAAATCCAACTGATTCTGGTCTGGTGAAACGGAGGGTGATAGTAGATTGTCAGTGGGCATTCAAGCACAGGTAACAATCTTATCTCAAGGCCACTGATAAGGAGTTCCAGTGACAGGTTACACACTTGTGCTAGTTCTAGTCAATGTCAACCCCTCCCCTGCCCCAGGGAACTCCCAGCTTTTGATACAAGTCACCTCCACCCCATCCACTACTGCTCTATCTCACACCTCCCCTCCAACCTCACCCCCTCCCCTCCTCTCCAACCTGGACTACCAAGATTCAAGCCCCTCCCTCTCATCATCTTTTATAACTGGAGCAGTTGAGTGGATGGCTTCATTCGTGAGCTCTGCACCTGAAGGAGAGGATCAGGGTGTGGCCACTAGTTAGTAACAAATTAATGTTACTGTAGTTACAATAGCATCAACAGCCTTGCCGCATACATAAGGTCAGTTCCCATCAGATCATTGAACTTAGGCGGTGTTGGGCTTGGCTAGCACTTGAATGGGTGACCGTGAGGATCTGGCAAGCGGGGTGCACTCAGCCCTTGTGAGGCCAGTTGAGGAGCTACTTGACTGAGAAGTATCGGATCCGGTCACGAAAACTGATAATGGCCAAGAGAGTGGTGCGTTGACTGCATGCCCCTCCATATCCTCAAACAGTAACACCTATCAGCTGAAAACGACACGGCGGTCGGTCGGTCTCATTGGGCCTTTTCGAGGTTCTGTTCACAGGCAGTTTAGTGTTTTAGTTACTTATGATAAATCACATCACAGTTATGATAAATCACATCACCTCATGTCTAATAAATATAAACAAATAAAATTTAATATCACACGACTTTCACCATTCAAGGCATCAGCAGAGACTGCATGCAAGCAGTTATCTAAATTTTCTCATTTTTCCATATTATCGACAATTTTATCTATTTTTGAAGTTGTATGAATTTCCTCCCTCTCTCTTGACATTACGTCAATGTCACATCATGTTATGTCGCATCGCATCACGTCTACGTCATGATGCTCTCAGCCAATCGCAATCTGGCATGTAATCAAAGGTCTTCGAATTATTTATCATTGCTAAGTCATCCCCATATTAATAGTGTGTGTGTGTGTGTGTGTGTGTGTGTGTGTGTGTGTGTGTGTGTGTGTGTGTGTGTGATGTCACAGTACATGTGTTAAAAAACTAACACATTTCCCTATTGGTAGAAATAATGACATCACGACATATTCCACAAAATTAATGATGCCATAGCAAATTCTATAGGCACTGCAGCTATACCGATTTCCAAACAAAGATACTGTAGCTATAAGAAATCCCAGAGCGCGATTGATAAATTCTTGCTAAGTCACAGACACATGACATGTGTGTGATATTAAGGTTTATGTGTTAAAACAAGCGCATTCTTAAACATAACAATAACTTCATGGTAAATTTGTGGTCTCATAGCAAAATTCTGAGGTTTGCCGATTTCCAAGACTTCCAAGCAAAGATACATTATGTGTGTATAAGAATTAGCACAGTGCTACAGACTGCGCATCTAGACAGCTGACCAGTGTCTCCAGCCACTACAGGTCATTCGAGGCAGACAGATCTAAGCAAGTGTGTAACTGAGCTATGCGGGGCCTGTTGGGGTAAATCACATCTCGAATGCTGCTGTGTGGAGTATGGCTGTGACAGCGAATGCCGTGCTAGCAATGGGTGGGAAATTTCCAGTATTTTAAGTGTAATCATCTCCGATGCGACCAACCTGGTTGCTGGTGGAAAGCAGGTGTTATGAAAGCAGGCACCCCAGGCAGAGATTTCTGCCACATTAAACAGTTCCCAACACGTCGGTGGGAATATGTAGCCTCCATTGCAGTAAGCGTCATCCAGTCTCTCCTTTCTCTCTCTGGGACAATCAGAATCACGTTCTCCTACCACCCTGCTTTCAAAACTACACTGAAGAGCCAAACAAACTGGTACACCTGCCTAATATCGTGTAGAGCCCCCGCGACCACGCAGAAGTGCCGCAACACGACGTAGCATGGGCTCGACTGATGTCTGAAGTACTGCTGGAGGGATTTGACACCATGAATCCTGCAGGGCTGCCCACAAGTCGTAAGACTACGACGGGGTGGAGATCTCTTCTGAACAGCACGCTGCAAGGCATCCCAGATATTCTCAATAATGTTCACGTTAGGGGACTTTGGTGGCCAACGAAAGTGTTCAAACTCAAAAGAGTGTTCCTGGAGCCATTCTGTAACAATTCTTAACGTGTGGGGTGCCGCATTGTCCTGCTGGAATTGCCCAAGTCCGTCTGAATGCACAAAGGACATGAATGGATGCAAGTGATCAGGCAGGATGCTTACCTACGTGTCACCTGTCAGAGTCGTACCTAGACGTATCAGGGGTCCCATATCAGTCCAACTGCACACGCCCCACTCCATTACAGGGCCTCCACCAGCTTCAACAGTCCCCTGCTGACATGAGGGTCCATGGATTCTTGAGGTTGTCTCCATACCCGTACACGCCCATCTGCTCGATACAATTTGCAACGAGACTCGTCCGACCAGGCAACATGTTTCCAGTCATCAACAGTCCAATGTCGGTGTTGATGGGCCCAGGAGAGGCGTAAAGCTTTCCGTCGTGCAGTCATCAAGGACATACGAGTGGGCCTTCGACTGCGAAATTCCATATCGTCGATGTTTCGTTGAATGGTTCGCGCACTGACACTTGTTGATGGCCCAACATTGAAATCTACAGCAATTTGCCGAAGGGTTGCATTTCCGTTACGTTGAACGATTCTCTTCAGTCGTCTTTGGTCCCCTTCTTCCAGGATCTCTTTCCGGCCGCAGCGATGTCGGAGATCTGATGTTTTACCGGATTCCTGATACTCACGGTACAGTCGTGAAATGAGCGTGCGGGAAAATCCCAACTTCTTCGCCACCTCGTAGGTGCTGTGTCCCATCGCTCGTGTGCCGACTATATCACGACCTTCAAACTCACTTAATTCTTGATAACCTGCTATTGTGGCAGCAGTAACCGATCGAACAACTGTGCCAGGCACTTGTCTTATATAGGCGTTGCCGACGGCAGCGCAGTATTCTGCCTATTGACATATCTCTGTATTTGAATACGCATGCCTATACCAGTTTGGTGCTTCAGTGTATAGGCATGATACATAGTCACATGAAATGTCAGACCAATATCACACTGTAGATGTATTCATGAAGTGGAATTGAACCTGACTATCATGTGTATACTATCTATGCGTGAACTGTTTGGCTCCTAACCAAGCACTATTAGTGCAGCTTTAATAGGCCTGGCTTGAAAATGAACTGGGTAGTTCCAGTCTCGTCGCCAGAACAATAAAAGCGCAACTACGACAAAATTGCAATCAAGAATTTATGTTATCCAGATTGGTGACCCTGTACTGACGTCATGTTGGAAATACGTACCGTGTGCAGCTAGAAACCAGACAAGCAGGGCTTACCGCTGACATATGCTCTCTTGTGTACTAATTTCAGCGCACTACAGATAGAAAGCTAGCCGGGACAAGAAACAAACAAAACACAAGAACTCTGTAACGAGCTACTGGAAACCGTGGGTCCCTTCTAACACCAAAATAATCAGAAGATATCCCTGAACAGCCTCTGAAAGTTTGTCGATGGCGTTGTGGTTCACCCTGTACATTATGCACTAACGGATTGCTTGTGTATGATAATTTCACCAAGAAACAGTAAAAAAACACGCTAACTTCTTCAGTCTATTTTTATTTAATTTAGTAATCGAATGTTATCAGTGCAAGTGTTTCATATTATTCAAGTGATTCATCGCCCCAGGGTGAAAGGTATATACACAGGGTAAAATTTTGTAAGACAATTTTATACAGAACCAGAAATGGTCAAATGTAGTATAGATTGTGTAGTAGCGTCGCTGCTCAATAGCGATCGCTGGTTCAAGGTGTTATGGGTAACGTATTAGAGTAACTTTAGATAGAGAGACGTATGGAGAACTCTCAAGTGTAAAGATGTGTCGTAAGTGAGGTGTCCTGGATATATGTATACTCGCTATGGCCAGTAATGGTTTTTATTTGCACGATACCACACCGGAAATAATTCAGGTAAATAAAGTTGTTTTGTTACCAATGCAGTGCGCATATTCATAAGTGATGATTGAGACATGTATAGCACTCACATCCAATGATTTTCTGAAGCTAATTGTTAATGTATAATAAATTTATCGTGTGTTAATTTTGAGCATTATTAATTTTCAAAGAGTCAAAATACAAGTTTTAAAGTTAGTGCGCCGGCCGCAGTGGCCGAGCGGTTCTAGGCGCTCCAGTCGGGAACCGCGCGACCGCTACTGTCACAGGTTCGAATCCTGCCTCGGGCATAAATGTGTGTGATGTCCTTAGGTTAGTTAGGTTTAAGTAGTTCTAAGTTCAAGGGGACTGATGAACTCAGAAGTTAAGTCCCATAGTGCTCAGAACCATTTAAAGTTAGTGCCATATTATTACCTACCACAAGTCAATACCAGTTCCCAGATCCTTGTCGTTTTTAACTATTTTGCTCAAGGAGTTATTGTCTGTCATATTGGATTTAATTAAAATGTATGCTAAGCAACAGCCTTGCATAGTAGCTGGATGCTAACCATAGAATTTAAAGCACTAACAGAGAGCAGTGCGAAAATGGTTCAAATGGCTCTGAGCACTATGGAACTTAACATCTGAGGTCATCAGTCCCCTAGAACCTAGAACTACTTAAACCTAACTAACCTCACATTTCATACATCCATGCCCGAGGCAGGATTCGAACCTGCGACCGTAGCAGTCGCGCGGTTTCGGACTGAAGCGCCTAGAACCTCTCGGCCACGACGGCAGGCAGAGAGCAGTACGAAGAACGTTACGATCGCGCAAGTAGAAGTACGAAATTTAACTGTTTCAGTGATAGCATTCATTAAGCACAGGGACCACCATTATTTTCAAATTGACCAAGTTTTGTTTTATTACCAGAGCCAATTTCAAATCAATAGTGTTGCATCAGATTTTTTTTTTTTTTTTACGTTAACTTGTGCAGTTTTGGTTTGGTTTAAATTTATCGACAGTTTACATTCTCGCAGTCATAAAAGTTCAGTACAGGGCAAAGCGCATAAGCGACGACATAAAATATAAGTTCGTATGCCATTCCAATTCTAACAGATGTGTTGTAGACTAATGTCAGTTACGTTATTTCAAACGAACATCTTTCAAGGGATTCTCAGTTACTAACAAACGTTTTCAGGTATACTGTTTTGAAAGAAATATGTAATTGACGTATAAATCCTACATACATATAATTCAATAATTCTCAATGAGAACTTGTTGCATGTTGCAATTTGGGCCTGAAACGGATACTTCTGAAGAAAGCAGACTATCAGCTGCGGAGTTTTGCGCGCTTCGAAGTGTCGGTGGTTATCCTTGGGAATGCAGGGTCGAACGTGTGTACTGTAGCACAGAGGCACACACAGGCACAGCGCGATGACGAAGAGTAAACAGGTGACGATCGCAGTCGTATGAGGGTCATCCATGTAAGGAAGCACAGCCAAGCAGCTGGCGGCTGTGTCACGTGTCACTGACTCCGCGTGCACCGACATATCTCATGCGAAATCGGGTGCAGCGACCGATCAACAAATGATAACATACGGAGAAAACACTTCAGCATTTCAGTAACCTGTCACTCATAGCTTCTATCTCAGATTACCCAAGTGTAAATTTCCACAAGAGGGATCAGGGAAGTAGAGGGCCACAGAAGACGTTTCGCAAGTACTATATATCTGGAATGTAGACCTACCAGCCTTCGGTTACTTTTCCACATAACTGTCACAGATATCGGCATTTATTGTGACACTGACAGCAAACTTTTGTTACTTCAGCACTCTGCAGTACGTGATGAACAAAGTATGTGAAACAGTATTGGGTCTCAGGTCTGCCATCATATTTGCCTTGTACTCCGTCTCTCTTCGCTATATATTTCACTGAGTTCCATAAAAAGCACCGCATCCTAGTGCACATGTCTTCGGAGAATGTATAGCATTCTACAAAGAAGCGTGTAATATCAGTAATAACAAGGCGTGCTCCTTTCCGTATCTGGAAAGATTCTGAAGATTGACCAGATAGGGAAAAAGCGACCCTTTTGCTTAAAACTGTTTTAGTTATCCCCGCAGTTGCAAAAATACCTTACGTTAACAGATTAACAACGTACACTATACACATTCAACGTACACTATACACATTCAATAAAAAATTGCTTCCCCTTTAGAGAGAGAGATTCTTACACGCCAGAGGGAATACTATCCATGATATATCCTCATAGAGAACTGCGATATTCTCCTCCCCTCCCCTCCCCTCCCCTTAGCGTGTATCCCGTGAAGAAAGAGATCTGCATTTTCGGGATGCGGCGAGCTTTATTTTATTGGTAAGTTAGCGGCCCGCCCCAGATTCACAGGGGTTGCACTAAGTATTTACGGTCAAACAAGTTGTTTATACTATCCAGCGATACCTCCCTCGTGAATCAGTCTATCTGTTACCGAAAACCGTATCAAAATTCCTACAGTAGTTCCTGGGATTAGCTTTCACACACATACACAGAAACTTGGGGGTGGGGGCTTTACTACATAATAGTAGTAGCGGTTATAGGCCCTTTCTGGATCAAAGTGGCCCATTGTTCTCTTATGAAAACCAACCGCTCAGTTGCCCTAACTCCCTTATATAAACGAACCGTTCACTTGAGTGCATGTTTTATTTATTTATGATGTAATTAATGGAAAATTGCTGTCATGATAATGACAATTGATGGTCCTTAATAATTACCGCAATTTATAGGCAATATGGTGGCCTATTAGGAGACATCGCTTCATGTTTATTCAGGTGTTAGTTAACGGTCAAACCCTTTTAGTGTAAAGTAATAACTGTCAATTTGAAGATGGTAATTAATTACCAATACAAGGCGTTTCCCCCCTGTGCCCCCCCCCCACCCCCTGTGCCCCTGGTCCCCCGCCACAACTTCCCCACTGTGCTCCTATTGGCCTGAATATCTGTCAGAATGTAGGTGCAGAAATTACTGCAAGGGACGTGGCTAATATTAAACCTCCATAAAATCTTCTGAAAGCACCATCAGAACACCATTTGACTATGAGAGCTTCAGACAATGATCGTCTGTGGAAAATCTGCTCCAGGAAGAAATGCCAGTACTATTCTTTCACTGCACATATACCGCTACTTGCATTAAATGCAGGCCTACACTTTCCTCGTGTGCTGTGTGTCAGAGTAGCGTGTTCACATTTTGCGGCATGCAGTTGCAGCTGTAGTCGCTATAAAGCTACATACTAGCAAAGTTACTTGTGCACTGTTACACAGTTATTAAATTAATAGTTTTCTGCGGGAAGTGCTGTTTGTGGCGAAATAATGATTTAATAAACTTTGGAAACGTTCGCTCGCTGCGTTTTTTAGAGTTTTCTGTGCGTTGCAGTCGTTTAGTAAATTTCGGGCTTTAGTTTTCAGCTACCGTTTCTTATTGTTCTAGTGAAATATTTCAGTAAAATTTTCGTTGAGTATTCCAGTGGCCGCTTGAAGTTTTGGTTTTAGCTATTAATTTTGTGAAGTTTTGTTGGTATTCGTATTAGTTGTGGTTGGTATTGGTATTAGTTGTGGTTTAGTAGTATTAATACAAGTAGTTGCTTTCTTAGTAAAGGGCCGTGGCGGCTCGTGACCAAAGAAGATGGTGGTGCACTTTACTCACGAAGGAAAATATCAACAAAAGATAGAAAATCAGTACACTCTCAATGTTTTTGTAATGCCTGATATAAACAGCCCGCTCACTCGTGTCACTCCTGCACCTACTCATAATACAACCAAAAGCTGTACGCAGAAAGAAGTATTACTTTCGCAGAATAAAAGGAATTAAAATCAGCTGCTGCTCTGTGTACTCAAAAAGTGATAGTTACGTCTTGCTAACCTTTTTCAGCAGGACTGATGTTAACGCCGTTCGATTATATTGTAAGTAGGCTGTTTAGGTTCTTATATTGGTAACGTCACCGCCACGTAGCGCTCTATATAAAATCACTGACTGTGCTGTGTGCAGTCTGAGGCTGGTCGGCATTGTTGCAATAGTCGCTATTGTAGTGTTGGGCAGTTGGCTGTTAACAGCGCGTAGCGTTGCGCAGTTGGAGGTGAGCCGCCAGCAGTGGGGAAGTGAGATGGCGCATTTTTGAGAGCGGATGATCTGGACGTGTGTCCATCAGAAACAGTACATTTGTAACAATGGATGTCATGAACTGCTATATATATTATGATTTTTGAACACTATTAAGGTAAATATATTGTTTGTTCTCTATCAAAATCTTTCATTTGCTAACTATGCCACCAGTAGTTAGTGCCTTCAGTAGTTTGAATCTTTTTATTTAGCTGGCAGTAGTGGCGCTCGCTGTATTGCAGTAGCTTGAGTAACGAAGATTTTTGTGAGATAAGTGATTTGTGAAAGGTATAGGTTAATGTTAGTCAGGGCCATTCTTTTGTAGGGATTATTGAAAGTCAGATTCCGTTGCGCTAAAAAATATTGTGTGTCAGTTTAGTGTTGATCAGAATAGATAAAGAGCGAAATGTCTGGGTACGTTCAGTTTTGCTCAGCTGTTTGAAAATCAAATAATGTAAGAGATTTATCAGCACAGTAATTCAATAAGTTTTCTAAGGGAACATTTCATATGTCGACCCTTAGCCGAGGATACCTCATTGGAATCTTCTGATTTTTTTTCTTGTAGTTTGTGTAATTAGTGCAGCCTTTGTTTATTGCTAGCGCGTAATTGTAGAGAGAATTTCCTTTGTAGTTGTAGTTTTTCATTCTTGTACAGTAAAACAGTTGTGGCATGCATGTAGATTTGCACCAAGTATTTCGCAGCTGCGCTTGCAATTAACGAGATATTATTTTCAATGCTATGTTAATGTGTTTTCTTATTTTGCTCTTCAAATTGTGCTTTTCTGTGTTGTCGTGTGAAATATTGTGACAATAATGGCGTGTGAAAAACGTAATACTAGGCTCCAAAGTAAACTGTGAAATGATAGTGAAGACGAAAGCAGTGTGTTAGCGCCGCCGAGTAATGAATTAACTAATGTTCAAAGTAGTAATTTGGTAATTGTGCATAGGAAATGGAGCGGACTGCAAATAATGGTGTAGGCAGTGAAACAATTAGTGAACAGGGAAGCATTAACGATCGATCGGTCGGCAACAGCTCGCCTCAGGAATCCGAAATGACAGGACACAATCTTGCAAATACTGTAGCTTCAAGTTTTGCGTCCTTACCGTTTTCTCATATAAGTCGAGACACATTTTCTGCTTGTCAAAATGTGAATGTTGCCGGTGCAAATGAACTGCCGAAAAGCATAGAGGAACAGATTCCAGACACTAATACATTATTATTGCAATTAATGCAACAAATGAAACAAAATCAGAGACAAACACAGCAACAGTTAGACACAATGGAACAAAATCTTCGGAAGTTAGACATAATGGAACAAAATCTTCAAAAGTTAGACACCACACTTGAACAAACACGTGAAGATTTAACTACTGCGTTACATAACATTGAATCGAAATGTCAAAAAGTCTGTAATGACGTAAAAACACAAATTTGTGAGCATTTTCAACCTATTTTTTCGCGGTATGAAAATACATTACAGAATCACGAAGCAACCATAAAAGAACTGCAAACCATTGTTAATGAAAATCATGAGACCTTGCAGGCTAAAACTGACCCAGTTGCATCTACCGATTCAGTTACGCTACTTGCAAAAACGTAGGAAAACTTAAAGGACACAGTAAATACTCTGAAAATTGGTTCAGAAAGACACATGGAGGAAATTTCATTATCAGAGAAAGTAGTCGAACTTTCGGATCAGCTACATAATTTATCTACGAAGGTAGATGATAATCTGAATGACGCAAGACCGGTAGTCTTTAATGACACACAAGAGTATGAACAAATTAGCAAATTCAAACAAAATCAGAATCAAATTAATACGCAACACCAAAGAGAAATCCGGGAAGTACAAGATCAGTTGGCACAAGTAATACAAGAATTACATATTTCAGAGGACACTCGCGCTCCAACACGGGAAGAGGGACTTAGAAATACGGAAAAGCCACAAAATAATAACAGGGCATTTCGGAAATTATGAAATAAATTCCCAAGGTGCGCCGAATTTTGAGATGGAACCGCCGACACGACGTAACAATGACCGATATGCGACTCGCCGACACGATGATTTTGACTATAAGCTGTTCATTACTACATGTAAATTCAAAACATTTAAGAATTCTGGCAACGACATTCATCCACAAGCGTGACTTCATCAATTCTCTCATTGTTTTCCTCCCAGCTGGTCATTAGAGCATAGATTAGAATTTATGTGTGGCTACTTAGAGAATGAACCAGCTGTGAGAATGCGATCGGTCATTCACGATTGCCACAGTGAAGGAGAATTTTATCATGCTTTCCTCTCAACATATTGGTCTCAAGCCACACAAGACTGAGTAAAACATAGCATCATAATGATGAAACATTTCGAACAATCTGAATTTTCCAGTCTTGTGAAATATTTTGAAGACATGTTGCACAAGAATCAGTACCTGTCAAACCCTTACAGCCCCTCAGAACTCATCCGCATTTGCTTAATCAAATTGCCTGAACATTTACGACATACTATTTTGGCAGGACGTTGCAAAAACAACATTGAAGCTTTTCAGGGACTCTTACAAGAATTAGAAATTGACACTGACAATCGCAGAACGCGAAAACAGGAACACAACAATTACAGGTCACATTCGTCGCAATTCCGCAATGAAAGAAATAATAACTGGACACGACAAGGCTATTCTCACAACACAAATCGTGACCAAAACAAACACCACTCGTATGACAACCACTGGCAGAGAAATAGTTACAGAGAAAGATCAAATTTCCGTAGTAATGAATATGACAGAGACAATCATAGACACAGACAATATGGCAACCAGAACTATTATTATCACGGGAGACATAATAACTTCAGACGCAACGGTCCACCATGCAGTGATAATTCAGGGAGAAATTCTCCACCACTTAACCAACAAGAAAGAAACTACAGGAACTACCGACATGACGACAGACGATATAATCATAACGGCAGACCTGAATTTCATCAGAACTGGCGGGATTCAAACAGGGCAGGGCCCTCTCGGCAAGGTGAATTTGTAGGTCTCCTAATCCCAATAACGACACGCGCCAACTAAAGAGACAGACAATGACTTGCACCACAGGCAGCCACGTGCGCCGGCTGGCTCAGAGAAAAATAACATAGACGCTAACCTTGAGAAAAATTTTAGCATTCCTTACCGACGTATACAACATGATAATTACTTGAAAATTGCAACTCTGCGCACTAGAAAGGGTAAAGGACTGCACCACATTTCACATGTAAAACCGTTTGAGAGATAATCTGGTTTTTAACTTTGTCTTTGCCATAAAACTTTTCACTTCACGTTTCTAGTACTCTTTGTCACATTTAGAAACTGTTAACATGCAACTATGTTTTAAAATAAACTATCCAGTCTAGAACCTAGGGAACATATTTAGACAGTAATTACGAATGCATTTTTATAGTGAACAGACGACACAGTCTTATTGTGTGTGTACATTCTTGCTTGTTAGTTGCACGATTACATAACAACTATAACGCTTACATACTTAGAACATATACAGGTACTGCTAATGAGATTTTAATGCAACATTTTGGTTTACTTGAAAATACATTTTTTATTTGAAGTACTTTCTGTGGGATTAACGATGACTTAGCATTTGGTTTCTTTGACAGCTACACGATTATATCACGACACTACTAATGTGTGACACAATTTACATTGTTGCTTTTGCAGTGTATCTGTTTTTCTGAATTCTTCTGGAAAGTAAAACATGTTTCAGTAGTAACTTTTGTGGTATAGCTACAATGTGACAGCCTTTTTCGTAGTACAACAATACGTTACAGTATAGTACTTTCTTGATCACAGTAATGTACGTAATAACTACGATATCTATATGCATAGCATTTCACTTTTGTTTATCATGAGGTAAGTACATTGACTTCTGCAGAACTTAGCTTTCGGAGGACGATAACTACGACACTTCCACAGAATTATCTTATAGCAAGACGCACATTTAGCGCTAAAGGACACGTATTTGAGTGATTAATTTTGTACTCAACACATTTATTTTTAAAGATTTTTGAATTACAATGATACAAAGGTTTTCCCTGATACATTTCATTCCATTGCTGTAATCTGTAACACCTGAGGGTATAATTACATTAATCCTCAGGGGGGTACACGTCTACTTTGTGTATCATGTGTGTGGCAAGCACAAGGAACCCTAGCTAATATGGTATTTGCTTATACAACTTTACACTTTGGTACCATATTTCTCTAACACAGAATTACACAGCTATCTGATTATTTAGCAGAGAAACAAAAAATTTTTTTACTACGTCAGTGACACATGTTTATGCAATTACACAGTTGGATAACTTCACACTTATGAAATTGTATTTTGTCTGTACTTTGTGAACTGTTCAGATTTTTTTTTTTTTTTTTTTGGAACCATTGTGATACCATGAGAGCTTTGAATGTCGCATTTGGTATGGGGTCATGATTTTTAAAGTACGTTTGAGGTAGATGACACTATTGAAATGAGCATAGAATTTTTTAGGTTTTGAAATTATTGCAGAAAGCTACGACGTTTTTTAGCTTTGACTGATGTGTTGTGATGTTATTATTATGACGACAATGTGTATTATGCTGCTGAGGTATGCTTATGATCAATAATCTGATGCTATATAAGGAATTTGATTATGCTACGTATCTGTTATGATGAAATATTGAAGAAGTGTCGACGAATATGTATATGTGTAATAAGGTAAGGAATAATGAGTAATGGTTAGGGACCCTGGTTTGTGAAAAAGGTTGTTGGAAACCAAGAATCGTACTTTAAGAGTTATGAAATGTGTGTAAATGTGTGAATGTATCACAATGCCGGCGAAAATTTTTTGGACACTGTTATATTTACAGGATTTTGTTTCTACACATTTGTAACGCAAATCCTCGACCTGTGAAATTTTTATATGAGACTCACTGCAGTGCAAACTGCTGTCATAAATATTTCGGTAAGGAACCTAAGTGACCCAGGTGGTGCCCAGGTGTGCCAGTCGCCTGGAGAAAAAGCCATTAGGTAAAAGAAAGGGGGGGGCATTATCCTCACTATTGACATTTCTTTGTAGAAAGCATCGCAAATACGACACGCTCAAACTTGAAAACATATGATTACACTGTGGAGCTCTTAATTTATGATATTTACTGAAATGCCTAATGAAATGACGAGAAATATTTTATGTCTATACACCTGATTATGACTACTGTCTTTCTAGTTAAGAGATTTTTTTACTGCCTTAAGAAATGCCATATGGCTAATGAATGATGTTTCATGCCTTCCTTTGTACATAGTTGCTCATTTTGTTTAATATCTAGTTTCAACTGCACTGCAGCATTGATTAAAATAAAATTTAATAGATGTACCAATATCACTATTTTCTGTCTACAGACCCAGTAAAGAATAATTTTATGATGTACTTTCGTAGAAAAGAGAGCACAAATAGATATTTCCCTTCACAGGAATTGCAAAAAATAATTTTTTAACTTTTTGGTAACTTGTCTGCTAGAGTAAGTCAAGGTGATGCATCACCCTAGTGTTAAGATGTGACATAGGTATTAGACATGGCCATCTTTACTGTAATATTTTTTCTGCTTGAGCTTTGTCATGATTAGATATAGTTATTGCATTTGCTGCTGCTGCTTGCCAGGCATAGTGCTACTAAATTTCATTTTTTATTACTCTGTTAAGCCAGTTTTACTACTGATTTATTTTTCTTGTTGCTGCACATTGGCTCATATTAGTTTTAATGTTGCGTTTGCTTTGCTAATTTATATGTATTGCTCCTTGCTTTGCCAATTTGCATTTTTTTGTCATTGCTGTTTGTGTTAATTGTTTTGTGCTGCTGCATTGCCTCATCCCATAGTTTGTATATATGAGCTCAGTAGATTTAAGTTAGCTTAAGAGGGGGTAGACTATATAAGAAACTATGAAGAATAGGGAAAGAATACATTGAGAAGTTATATGAAAAAGATTTGGGCCTAAATGAGTATTGTACACTGAGATATAATTATTTTGAAAGATATATGAATAGAATACCGAAAGCAGGTATAGATAGGACTTTTTGGGAATAATGATGAATGAAGGGAGATCTCCAAGAAGTAAAAAAAAAGTTTTGTTTGCTAAATACTGCAGTAAAACAAACGCTGTCCTTTCCTTTTGTGCACCCTTGTGTATTTGTGTTCTTCTTGTCTTTGTGTTTAGCTGATGAGAGCTATGTTGTATGTTGCAGAATTTTTCTAATACTCAGCTACATTCACTATGATGAGGAATACTGTTATCCTCAAATATCATTTGCATTTATAATATGTTATTTACTTTGTAAAGTTGTTTAGACATTATTATTCTGTTTTGTTTTTATGCTCATTTGTGAAGTTGATGTTTCGAAAGTTATTCTGACCTTTTATGTATTTACTTATGTCATAATTCCTGTAACATTGATGTATATGTCTATTTCTATTCTTTTGTAAAGCCCAAATGTTATCTGTATTGTTACGTTCTTTAATGATGTATTTTGTACCTTTGTAATTGTATTCTTATGTTGTAAATTTATAATTGTATAGACACCAGTTCTTCAGATTAAGTTACATTTGACTGCACACATTTCTGTTGGTCATAGTAATGCACAATATATGAGAAGCTGGGACTGTTAGTGTTTCCACGCGTGCTAATAATTTAGCAAGGGACTGGTTAACAGCATTGCTGGTTCTAAGGACATATAAAAAAAAAATTTTGTGAGTGCACAAGTGGTGGTTTATGGACTTGCTATATTGTCTGCAGGACTCTTCGATGGTGATTGTGCACTTGCACAGTCGCAAGAGATGGCTGCTGGCCGTCTCTACAAGGACTACAGTGGGTCTGCATCTTTGATGGCCCACGAATACCATTATTTCTACAAGGACTGCACTGGGTCTGCACCTCTGGTGGCCCACCAATACCGTATCTCTACCAGGACTACAGTGGGTCTGCTCTGTGATGACCTACTTACCAATATTCATCAAAACTTCGACTGACTCTGCTGTGGGTTTGCTCTGTTGTGGCCCATTACCTGTCTGCATGTCAAGAGTCAGCACTGTCTCTCCATTGGAAGGACAACACTACTTCTTCAAGACTGCATGGAAATCCACCACTTCTGTGTGCATTTTCTTTTACTGCTCAGACTTTGAAAAAAAACCTGCAATTTTACTGTAATGAACGATCAGGACTGTCTTTATGGACTGTGAGAAAATTTTAGCTTTTGACCAACATTGTATCAATAAGTGTGTGCATTTGATTTCTTTGTTATTGTAATTGTCAAAAAATTTTAACAAATATGTATTGGCCAGTGCCCAAAACAATTTGTGAAATTTTTTGTGGGGAGCATGGGGCCTATGTAAGTAGGCTGTTTATGTTCTTATATTGGTAACGCCACCGCCACGTAGCGCTCTATATAAAATCACTGACTGTGCTGTGTGCAGTCTGAGGCTGGTCGGCATTGTTGCAATAGTCGCTATTGTAGTGTTGGGCAGTTGGCTGTTAACAGCGTGTAGCGTTGTGCAGTTGGAGGTGAGCCGCCAGTAGTGGTGGATGTGGAAAAGTGAGATGGCGCATTTTTGAGAGTGGATGATCTGGACGCGTGTCCATCAGAAACAGTACATTTGTAACAATGGATGTCATGAATTGCTATATATATTATGACTTTTGAACACTATTAAGGTAAATATATTGTTTGTTCTCTATCAAAATCTTTCATTTGCTAACTATGCCTATCAGTAGTTAGTGCCTTCAGTAGTTTGAATCTTTTATTTAGCTGGCAGTAGTTGCGCTCGCTGTATTGCAGTAGCTAGAGTAACGAAGATTTTTGTGAGGTAAGTGATTTGTGAAAGGTATAGGTTAATGTTAGTCAGGGCCATTCTTTTGTAGGGATTATTGAAAGCCAGATTCCGTTGCGCTAAAAAATATTGTGTCAGTTTAGTGTTGATAAGAATAGGTAAAGAGCGAAATGTCTGAGTACGTTCAGTTTTGCTCAGCTGTTTGAAAATCAAATAATGTAAGAGATTTGTCAGCACAGTAATTCAATAAGTTTTCTAAGGGGACGTTTCAATATCTCTGAATTTGGATGTGGTGGTGATCACTTGTACAGTAACTCTATACTCTTCTTTCCTTCATATTTGCAAATCTTTCAATCACTCTTTGATTGAAGTCTGCAATTCGTAAAACGAGGTCTCGTACAATAGAGATCATCGCTAATGCTGATAGTCTTTCTTGGTCCATAGTATTCCGCAAGAAAGTTTTGGTGCGTTTCCGCGAAGAAAAACAACCTTCTGCTTCTGATGTGGTGATTGGAATTGGAATTATCGCTTTCAGGAGCTTCACAGATTCGCTCAGTGTATCACAAACATTATTGTCTGTTATGTAATACAGAAAGCTCAAAGCTCCACACATGCTTTTGAACTCCTCTCTTCCATAAATAACAGTGTTCTGTTCGAAGTACCTTTGCTTCCAAAAAAAGAGTAGCATTCAATACCAGCTCTGAAATAAGTTTCTGGAAAACTGGAAGAGTAAGTAGCGAATTTCTCTGGTAGAAAGATAGAGGCTGTAGCTAAGTGTTCAGTGAACTTGAATCTTTCTTTTGCCTCGTAACTTATATCACTTACTTCTTTTGCCTCCCACAGTAGATTACACATCGCTGCGCCATCTTCAGCTCTCCATCTTTTATGGTACTCGTGTAACCCTGTTGAATTTTCACTCACTCCTTCCCTAACGTTCGCAATTTCACGCTCAAAAGCTGTTAGCTGATTATGTGCGTAAGTTGGGTCAATATGCCTTTTTTGTAACTGGTTATACAAAATATCCACATGAATCATGATTTTATGAAAAAATGAAAGCCAAAAAATAATCTTTTCATCCTCCAAAATTGTTTCTAAGCCACATGGTTGCAGGATCGTGTTCTCATTACAGTTTTCCCCCTGGCTCATATTATTCATGCACGTGATAATATCTTCCCTATATTCGAAAACTGCATTGACGCTGGTTGAGTCCGCAGCTCGTGGTCGTGCGGTAGCGTTCTCGCTTCCCACGGCCGGGTTCCCGGGTTCGATTCCTGGCGGGGTCAGGGATTTTCTCTGCCTCGTGATGACTGGGTGTTGTGTGATGTCCTAAGGTTAGTTAGGTTTAAGTAGTTCTAAGTTCTAGGGGACTGATGACTATAGATGTTAAGTCCCATAGTGCTCAGAGCTATTTGAACCATTTTTTTATTTTTTATTTATTTTATTTTATTTTTATTTTTTTTTTTTTTGAACGCTCGTTGACTGAAAATTCCAACGAGTAGGCACTGAATGTGGCAGTCGTTTTTGTACTATTTCGTCGAGAACTGCTGTTCTTTGAGGAGATGCTGAAAAGAAGCTGTAACGTCCCTGAAGTTTAGTGAAGAATATTCGCACATTTTTGTTAATGGAAGCGGAATTTAGCATAATGAGATTCAACTGGTGGGCATAGCAATGAATGTATGAAGCGTTGGGAACCTTTTCCTTAACAAGAGCCTGCACCCCACGTGACGAACCACTCATGACTGCTGCAACCATCATATGTTTGCGCTATTAGCTTATGTGGACAATTCCCCAAATGATTATTTATCTCTTCGATGATGGACGTTGAGCGTCATGCTTTTCTGGTGCTATGAAGTCCCAAAATCTTTCAACTCAGCACCCTTAATTTCCTTTCTAATTTCCTCTTGGCAGACTTGAAGCATGCACCGGAGGAGTTCATTCTGGATGGTTTTTGATGTTCCTTTGAAAACTGTAGCTTCCTGTAAATGCGATTTTAATACCGAGTCTAATTCTGCACTAAAATTAATCAAGTAACGAAAAACACCAGGACTGGAAGATGATTCAGTCTCATCATCTCCTCTAAGGGCAAGTTCCAACGCACCACGGAAACGAATACAGTTAAGAATTAGATTCGATATGTACCTATTATCGGCAACTTTTTGGTTGTGTAATGCCACGGACCTTCTGTATCCACTGTCTAATTCGGTAGCTATATTTACATTGCCTAGACTTGATATAGTCAAAACGTTATTTACATGGACTGAAGAAAGTTCGTGTTTTCTAATTTTGTCATGGAGGTGTTGAATGTCGCAGACTCTGTGTTTAGACCATAAAAGTTCTACTCCAAATAATAAACAAGGAAAACAAAAGCCGGCCCGACTGGCCGAGCGGTTCTAGGCGCAAAGTCTGGAACGGCGCGACCGCTATGGTCGCATATTCGAATCCTGCCTCGGGCATGGATGTGTGTGATGTCCTTAGGTTAGTTAGGTTTAAGTAGTTCTAAGTTCTAGGGGACTGATGACCTCAGAAGTTAAGTCCCATAGAGCTCAGTGCCATTTGAACCATTTTGAAAACAAAATAAGGCATTTTTCATGTCACAATCACACAGCCATTCATGCTTGTACAATTCAGAGTTAAATTGGCCAATTTTTATTTTACCAGTCTGCGAAATTGTTAAAGCAGGAGTCGGCCTTCTTAGCCTCTTGATTTCTAATTTTTCTTCAAACTTCCGTGAACTGAAGGGTTCAGACAGCAATGAAATTACCTGATTCATTATTTCACGTATTCATTTGTCATTTGAGCCTCAAAATTCACTGTAGCACACGCTAAAATAACTAACACAACGCATAGGAAATAATTAGTTCGGTCTCAGCTACACCTGAACTGATAAGGTGGCGCAAGAATCCCGCTTTGTTCGAAGATTCGATAGTTCCGTTTCCCTTCGGAAGAGTTCGGGCCCTCTTCCTGCTGCTGCCAGGGTGGCCCAGGTGAGGTGTTTATACACACAAGGCCCGCATAAGAGTACGGTTCAAAAATGGTTCAAATGGCTCTGAGCACTATGGGACTTAACTTCTGAGGTCATCAGTCCCCTAGACTTAGAACTACTTAAACCTAACTAACCTAAGGACATCACACACATCCAAGCCCGAGGCAGGATTCGAACCTGCGACCGTAGCGGTCGCGCGGTTCCAGACTGCAGTGCCTAGAACCGCTCGGCCACTCTGGCCGGCAAGAGTACGGTGATGCCAAGCGTTGCCCCCCGCACCCCCTGTGACAAGGGAACCTCCCCATCGCACCCCCCTCAGATTTAGTTATAAGTTGGCACAGTGGATAGGCCTTGAAAAACTGAACACAGATCAATTGAGAAAACAGGAAGAAGTTGTGTGGAACTGTGAAAAAATAAGCAAAATATACAAACTGAGTAGTTCAAGGGAAGATAGGCATCATTAAGGACGATTGGAACGCAGGAGTGTCGTGGTCTCGTGGTAACGTGAGCAGCTGCGGAACGAAAGGTCCTAGGTTCAAATCTTCTATCGAGTGAAAAGTTTAATTTTTTATTTCCAGTTTATGTGACAAACTCTTATGTTTTCATCACTTTTCTGGGAGTGATTAACACATCCACAAGAAAATTTAAATCGGGCAAGGTAGAAGAATCTTTTTACCCATTCGCCAAGTGTACAAGTTAGGTGGGTCGACAATATATTCCTGTCATGTGACGCACATGCTGTCAGCAGTGTCGTATAGAATATATCAGATGTGTTTTCCTGTGGAGGAATCGGTTGACCTATGACCTTGCGACAAATGTTTTCTGTTCCCATTTTAGAGGCACGTCCTTTCGTCTACTGGTCGCACGGTTTTGCGATACGGTCGCAGAACACAGACACTAAACTTATTACAGTGAACAGAGATGTCAATGAACGAACGGACAGATAAGAACTATGCAAAAATAAAGTAAAATTTTCAGTCGAGGGAAGACTTGAACCAAGGACCTCTCGTTTTCCAGCTGCTCACGCTTCTACGGGACCACGGCGCTCCTAATCTCTCACAGTCCATTATGGTGCTTATGTGGCCCATTGACTACTCAGTTTGTATATTTTGCTTATTTTTTCACAGTTCCACACAACTTCTTCCTGTTTTCTCAATTGATCTGTGTTCAGTTTATCAAGGCCTATCCACTGTGCCAACTTATAACTAAATCTGAGGGGGGTGCGATGGGGAGGTTCCCTTGTGAGACACCCTAGTCCTCTTTTGCAGCTACAGTGCAACCCGCTGTCGCCGTCGGCACATTCCGTCCAACTCCGCTGCGTTCGGTGTTTGGAGCCCAGGCATTTCAAAAGAGATAAACGGCGCGCTACTTTTCCACTAGTATAGAACGCTCACAAGGCAAATACAGTTGAACAAAATTATTCCTTGGGGGTAGCGCAAACCTGCAAACCTATACAGGAGCCGCCCTTGGTAGAGGGAGAATTTCGAGACTGCTATTGTTATTCTATAAATAGTTCTCCTGGTGTAACTGAACTTAGGTAATGTAGTCATATAGTTTTTTTCAGTAACTGTAAAATTTTACCCTGAGCGAGAATTGTGGGCTCTGTCGTAGGTTTGTGAGTAGTGGGTTACGGTGTGGGATTTGTTCAAAGTATTTTCATTGGGGGGGGGGGGATGCAATGGGGAAGCCAGTGGGCATTCTAGCGAGATCTTCGCCTGGGAAGTCCCAGCTCATGGTCTAGTGGCTAGCGTTGCTACCTCTGGATCACGGGGTCCCGCGTTCGATTCCCAGCCGAGTTGGGGATTTTCTCTTCCTGGGAACAGGGTATTTGTGTTGTCCTCATCATTTCATCATCATCATTGTGCAAGTGGATAGACTGCACTGTGAAAAAATTGGGACTTTGTACGAGTGCCCCACAAACCAATGCAGAATCTGTAGTGAAAATAAGTTGATAGAGGAGCAGGAGCGTAAGATCTGTGCCCTTCAGGTACAGTTACACAACGTAAAGGAGGAACTAGATAGGTTGAGGAAGATGAAGCGTGCTGGGGACTAGTAACTGGCAGGTGGAACGAAGGCAGCTAGAAAAGGTATTCAGACAGATATACTTTGTGTATATGCAGTACATTTGACCAGCTGTCAGAGTTGAGTGCAGACGAGCCTCTTCTAGTTTTAGGTGTAGGGAACATGCAGCAGTCCTCAGCAGTTAGGAGGACTAGGTCAGTTGCAAAGTCCAACACAAAGAAGAAGGGTCTGCTGCTAGGTAGTTCACAAGGTAGAGGTGTGGGCCAGCAGTTGTAGGAAGCATTGGGGAGTGACTACCAGGTCACCCAGCATTGTGAAGCCTAGTTCAGGGATGGCTCAGGTGACTGGCAGCATAGGGGAGCTATGTAGGAATTTTACGAAGGAGAATCGTGTAGTGATAGTGGATGGAACTACAATTGAATTCCCTCCAAGTGACCGATCAACTGAGTCATTTCCCGCCAGTTTCCAGTAGGGAGGGTGTGAGGGAAGGGGGCTTACCAGAGGAGAAGAGGTTAATTAAGTGATCAATTTAATTAAGTAGTCAATCAAATTGATAAGAGTGAGAGGGACTATCCCAATAACTCAGACCTGAAAGTGCATCTGTAGCAGTGAGTAGGTAGGTTTTCTGAGGGGTGGGGGGAGGGGAACAATAGGTTAAGGATGGATCCTTTTAGCAGAACAATAGGTTAAGGACCTGGCAGTCAAAGGAGAACAATAAGTTAATGACATTTCAATCAAAGGAGATCAATAGGTTTGCCACTGAGTACATACCTGCCCCTGATGTAGGCAACCCGCACTAACAAAATGCACTCGTGGCACCTTTGGGCCACTATTTCCATTATACTACCACCACAGAAAATTTATTGTAATAATCACAGAAGTTTGTAGAGGTGATTAGGAAACGTACAAATACATATTTATAGACAATCATTTCATGGCCACGAAATGTAGCTGTTATGCACCACTTCTTGGTGAGTCTCGTATAGATCCAAAGACTGGAAAGATGCCTAAGTCACATTAATATCCAAGAAAGGAAATAGCAGTAATCCGCAGATTTACACACCCATAACAGTAATGTCGATTTTCGATAGAATTTTGGAACAAGTTATCTGGATGAAGACGATTTATTGACGAATAATCAGCACGCATTCAAAAACTGTCATTCTTGTGAAACGCTACGAGCTTTTTATTAATTGGTGCCACGGACTGGGGATTGATTCTATATTTTTAGATTTCCAGCATGCTTTTGATACCGTTCCTCACAAAAGACTTATTATCAAGTTGCCTGCTTATGGAGTATCGCCTCAGTTGTGCCACTGGATTTGTGAGTTCTCTTCAGACAGGTCGCAGTTCGTAATAATTGACGGAAAGTCATCGAGTAAAGCAGAAGTTCCCCAAGGAAGTGTTATCGGCCTCCTGCTATTCCTGATCCACATAATTGATTTAGGAGACAATCTGAGCAGCCCTCTTAGATTGTTTGCAGATGATGCCGTCGTTTACGGTCTTGCAAAGCCATCAGATGATCAAAAAATGTTTTAGACAAGAAATGTGTATGGTGCGAAAAATGACAATTAACGCTAAGTAATGGAAAGTGTGAAGTCATCCACATGAGCACTAAAAGGATTCCGCTAAATTTCGGTGCATAATACATCATATAATATAATTCAACTTAATACTTAAAAATTGTAGAAGTGAATGATTTAAACTGGAAAGACCACATAGCCAATGTTGTGGGGAAACCAAAACAATGACTGCGGTGTATTGGCAGAACACTTATAAATTGCAACAGGTCTACTAAATAGACTGCCTACACTGTGCTTGTCCGCCCTCTTCTGGAGTACTGCCGTGCAGTGTGGGATACGCATCAGATAGGATTGACGGAGAACACCAAAAATATTCAAAAAAGGGCGGCTCGTTTTCCATTATTGCGAAACTGGGGGGAGAGTGCCACGGATATGATACCTGAGATGGCGTGGCAACCATTTAAATAAAGGAGTTTTTGTTATGGAGGGTTGTGTCGCGAAATTTCAAACTCCAACATTCTCCTCAAAATGCGAAAATATACTGTTGGTGCCCACCTATATAGGGAGAAATGATGATCATGATAAAGTAAGAGAAATCAGAGTTCGCACAGAAAGATTTAAGGCTCGTTTTTCCCGCGCGCTGTTTGAGTGGAACAGTAGACAGATTGAGGGAGGCTCGATGAATCCTCTGTCAGGCACTTAATTTGAATTGCAGAGCAACCATGTAGGTGTAGATGTCGTATCCATTTACTGTCTTTAAATGTTTTTACGATGATCTGCTTGGTTAATTCTGTAAAATGGTACAAATCTCATAATACAGTGTAACGTCTCTTAGCAAAAGACATATTATGTAATAAAGAGAAAACATTGTGTGTCATCTTTTGTTCTTGTATGGAATTATGTACTGATTTTTTTTTATTTAGGTAATATCTGTGTCGGCGAGTACTGAAAGCGCCACAGACGATACTTATTAAATATCAAACAAAGATGTGTGACTAGTATAAATAGTAAAAAACGAACATTAATTTCTCTGTCGTCTTCTTGGAGTTACGTGAGTAGGATAGCCTGTGACGTTATATTGTACGCTAGCGTAGCATTCTTTTGTCAAGATTGTAAGAGGGACGCCATTAGACATAGCCTTGGAAAGGTGTGTAAATTATTGAATTGTTTAAATGTTTTGAATAGAGTTACTTAGTGAAACCTTGCATTATGATTTGTAATAAGCTTGACTGGTATTTTATCCCATCCCTTTGACATTTTCAGTTATTTAAATATTATTCGTGATGCAGAGCTGCGCTACGAACGAACGAGCCGCTGCCGCGGCGCATTTAAATTGCATTAAATGACATCTATCATACCGCAAAGAAGCGGGCAGGTAATGAAGTAAAATTATTTCTTTCAGCTTTCGGAATTGCAGAGCAGAGCAGCAGATTTTATGATGTGTTTTGCAGGTTGATGCGGGCTGCTGATAATATATTACTAACAGTACAAAAAGATAATTTACCTTCATAACATAAAAGAAATCTTGCTGTGCGTAGTTCTGGTCTGGCAAACCTTATAGTAAAAACATCTTTTTTCCCCGATAATAGTCTCGTGTTGGTCGTGGTACTTATTGTTGTTTTACTGTTAACAAAAATCCACTGCAAAATTTTGATGTTGAACAATCATTGCGTACTGTAACATCAGTATTGATAACGAAGTAATTTACATTAACCTTTTCAATAACTATGTATAAAGCAAGGAAGATGTGTTGAACTTTATGGCGAGTTACAGTAACGAAAAAAATGTTCCTTTAATAGAAAGCCAGATCCAGAACAATAAGAACATAATATATTTTGTTTTGTTGAAAATTAATGATCCAAAGAAAGTCATAACACAGCATCACTAAAAGGTATTTCAGGGCGCTTTTCGTAGCAACATATTTTATCTCATATATTAGTTGTTACGCGAGTAATAATAAAACAAAGCAAATAATAATAGAGCAAGCGAAAACAGGTTAGCAACCTGCTTAGGCTGTGCATAGCTTACTAAAAGTTGTCAAGCGACAACACACATTACTAACATAGTAATTTCTCATTCAATGCTAGACACTGGCTGATTACCTGAATGAACAAATGGAATGACGTAATGACTAACGTGGTAAGTATATATATTTTCAAACTGGCACAGAAGTTTATGTATTTCCTACTATGTGGTCACTGACTCTGGTTTCATGCACGACACCTATTTAAAGATGCGCATACTACAGAAACCACTAAGTGGTAAAATACATACTAAGTACAGCTTCAGTAACAATATGAAAGACAGTAAAATTAAGTACTACATATGCATATTAGACAATGAAGCAATTTAACGTGACTTGTAAGCTTTGAAATAAAAAAAAAAGACAATGATGGTATCTAGGTCTACTATTTTATGAGGTGAAAATTTCAAAGTGCTTTGGGATTTCCAAAGCTCACCAAATATCTTCTGGGAACCCAAATTTTCCAATTGGAATACTTCACAAACTAAAAAGTTATTCTACATGGGTTATACATTTTTAGAAACACAAAACTATAACATTGGATTTAGGAAAGGATTACATTTTAAGACTCGAACATTCTAGAATTCGGTGATTATGAATAATCCTTTTTTTAGGGCAGAATAATATGTTCCTCAGAGAAAGACTATGAAAGCTCTTAGACAATGTAGGCCAAGAGAAAAAAAAAGTTTTTAGTTAGCTCGAATTTTGAAGCTTGTATTGTTTTAGGGAAACATAAATTTAGATTATTTAATTAAAGAAATTTTTCTGCATAAATTAATTGTACCAATTTTATCAGTAGTCATACAAGCGTACAATAAATAAGAAAGCTTTGTAAAATACAGCTATATACACTCCTGGAAATTGAAATAAGAACACCGTGAATTCATTGTCCCAGGAAGGGGAAACTTTATTGACACATTCCTGGGGTCAGATACATCACATGATCACACTGACAGAACCACAGGCACATAGACACAGGCAACAGAGCATGCACAATGTCGGCACTAGTACAGTGTATATCCACCTTTCGCAGCAATGCAGGCTGCTATTCTCCCATGGAGACGATCGTAGAGATGCTGGATGTAGTCCTGTGGAACGGCTTGCCATGCCATTTCCACCTGGCGCCTCAGTTGGACCAGCGTTCGTGCTGGACGTGCAGACCGCGTGAGACGACGCTTCATCCAGTCCCAAACATGCTCAATGGGGACAGATCCGGAGATCTTGCTGGCCAGGGTAGTTGACTTACACCTTCCAGAGCACGTTGGGTGGCACGGGATACATGCGGACGTGCATTGTCCTGTTAGAACAGCAAGTTACCTTGCCGGTCTAGGAATGGTAGAACGATGGGTTCGATGACGGTTTGGATGTACCGTGCACTATTCAGTGTCCCCTCGACGATCACCAGTGGTGTACGGCCAGTGTAGGAGATCGCTCCCCACACCATGATGCCGGGTGTTGGCCCCGTGTGCCTCGGTCGTATGCAGTCCTGATTGTGGCGCTCACCTGCACGGCGCCAAACACGCATACGACCATCATTGGCACCAAGGCAGAAGCGACTCTCATCGCTGAAGACGACACGTCTCCATTCGTCCCTCCATTCACGCCTGTCGCGACACCACTGGAGGCGGGCTGCACGATGTTGGGGCGTGAGCGGAAGACGACCTAACGGTGTGCGGGACCGTAGCCCAGCTTCATGGAGACGGTTGCGAATGGTCCTCGCCGATACCCCAGGAGCAACAGTGTCCCTAATTTGCTGGGAAGTGGCGGTGCGGTCCCCTACGGCACTGCGTAGGATCCTACGGTCTTGGCGTGCATCCGTGCATCGCTGCGGTCCGGTCCCAGGTCGACGGGCACGTGCACCTTCCGCCGACCACTGGCGACAACATCGATGTACTGTGGAGACCTCACGCCCCACGTGTTGAGCAATTCGGCGGTACGTCCACCCGGCCTCCCGCATGCCCACTATACGCCCTCGCTCAAAGTCCGTCAACTGCACATACGGTTCACGTCCACGCTGTCGCGGCATGCTACCAGTGTTAAAGACTGCGATGGAGCTCCGTATGCCACGGCAAACTGGCTGACACTGACGGCGGCGGTGCACAAATTCTGCGCAGCTAGCGCCATTCGACGGCCAACACCGCGGTTCCTCGTGTGTCCGCTGTGCCGTGCGTGTGATCATTGCTTGTACAGCCCTCTCGCAGTGTCCGGAGCAAGTATGGTGGGTCTGACACACTGGTGTCAATGTGTTCTTTTTTCCATTTCCAGGAGTGTATATACTAAGATGGTATCTGTTTTTCGGACATGTTATTCTAGATGTGTTGTACAGGCCACATGTCCTGTGGATACACGTTACGTGTCTTTAATGCAGTGGTTTCCATTGCCTTCTGCATCCTCATGTCGTTGATCATTGCTGATTCTTCCGCCTTTAGGGGCAATTTCCCACCCCTAGGACAAGAGTGCCCTGAACCTCTATCCGCTCCTCCGCCCTCTTTGACAAGGCCGTTGGCAGAATGAGGCTGACTTCTTATGCCGGAAGTCTTCGGTCGCCAATGCTTCTACCGGGGCCTTATTTCGAGCTAGCTGACACGTCTGGCGACATCTGAAGCTTGTTTTTAACGCCGTGATAGCTCGTTCCGCCAGAAGGCGAACATCTAGTTTCACATTTACGCATGCCCCTACGGGCTACAGATGGAACAATGAGCGCGCGGATTTCGATAGAGGACGCTCCTGTGATGGCCGCCAATGCCCAAGCGTTTCCGCGCCATTTTTTGTTAAAAAGCCGACACCGTGAACTAGCAAACTCCAACAGCGCACACCTGAAGATGGCTGAACGGTTGCCAACCGAAATATTGTGGTAAGAAATCAACATGATCAGGCTGCAACCCCGTAACCTCATAGACGATTCAGTAAGCCGGGAAAACTTCAAGTATCACAATAGACGAGGAGCCGGACGTCCACGCCTCACCACAGATAGTAACAGTTGGAGGGTGACCCACTCGGCTGGCCCGGGGCTTAAATGCAGCCGTCCAGCGCTGACTCTGGCAGAAGAAACCACGTTTCTGGGTCGCGTCGCGTGAGGAGGCTGATGCCGAAGCAGGCGTACTACAGAGGGTTGCAGCGTCGGCAAGTTGGAGACTATAGCCGCGGCTGCAATGACGGCCCAGCTACGGCTCTGCACTGTGGCGTAGTCTTATGGTGCTACAACATGCTGACACACAGCCATAATCAATTATTAATTTGAAACTTCCTGGCAGATTAAAACTGTGTGTCCGACCGAGACTCGAACTCGAGACCTTTGCCTTTCGCGGGCAAGTGCTCTGTAAAGTTTGGAAGGTAGGAGACGAGGTACTGGCAGAAGTAAAGCTGTGAGTACCGGGCGTGAGTCGTGCTTCGGTAGCTCAGTTGGTAGAGCACTTGCCCGCGAAAGGCAAAGGTCTCGAGTTCGAGTCTCGGTCGGGCACACAGTTTCAATCTGCCAGGAAGTTTCATATCAGCGCACACTCCGCTGCAGAGTGAGAATCTCATTCTGGAATTGCAAATTTGTTATGAACAGTAGCGCTCCTAACAAGATGTTTATCAGGCGACAGTGCGGAACTGTATCGAACGCCTTCCGAAAGTCAAGGCGACAGTGCCGAACTGTATCGAACGCCTTCCGAAAATCAAGGAAAATGGCATCTACCTGCGAGCCTGTATCTAATATTTTCTGGGTCTCGTGAACAAATAAAGCGAGTAGGGTCTCACACGATCGCTGTTTCCGGAATCCATGTTGATTCCTACAGAGTAGGAACGCAGCTCCTATTACTCTTGCTAAACAGATAAACCTTCCTCCCTTCTTTTTATATTCCTATTGGCCTCGGCCAAGTACAGAAAGGGCAACAGCCTCAAAGGGTGCGGAGAAAAGTCAGGACATGCGGGAACCAAGCAGCAATCGGTATTGTAATTGTAAACTGTCGAAGCTGCGTTCCTATTCTGTAGGAATCAACATGGATTCCGGAAACAGCGATCGTGTGAGACCCAACTCGCTTGATTTCTTCATGAGATCCAGAAAATATTGGATGCAGGCTCCAAGATAGATGCCATTTTCCTTGACTTCCGGAAGGCGTTCGATACAGTTCCGCGCTGTCGCCTGATAAGCAAAGTAAGAGCCTACGGAATATCAGACCAGCTGTGTGGCTGGATTGAAGAGTTTTTAGCAAACAGGACGCAGCATCTTGTTCTCAATTGAGAGACGTCTACAGACGTTAAAGTAACCTCTGGCGTGCTACAGGGGAGTGTTATGGGACCATTGCTTTTCACAATACATATAAATGACCTAGTAGACAGTGTCGGAAGTTCCATGCGGCTTTTCGCGGATGATGCTGTAGTATACAGAGAAGTTACAGCATTAGAAAATTGCAGCAAAATGCAGGAAGGTCTGCAGCGGATAGGCACTTGGTGCAGGGAGTGGCAACTGACCCTTAACATAGACAAATGTAATGTAATGCGAATACATAGAAAGAAGGATCCTTTATTGTATGATTATATGATAGCGGAACAAACACTGGTAGCAGTTACTTCTGTAAAATATCTGGGAGTATGCGTACGGAACGATTTGAAGTGGAATGATCATATAAAATTGTTGGCAAGGCTGGGGCCAGGTTGAGATTCATTGGGAGAGTCCTTAGAAAATGTAGTCCATCAACAAAGGAGATGTCTTACAAAACACTCGTTCGACCTATAGTTGAGTATTGCTCATCAGTCTGAGATCCGTACCAGGTCGGGTTGACAGAGGAGATAGGGAAGGTCCAAAGAAGAGCGGCGCTTTTCGTCACAGGGTTATTTGGTAAGCGTGATAGCGTTACGGAGATGTTTTTCAAACTCAAGTGGCAGACTCTGCAAGAGAGGCGCTCTGCATCGCGGTGTAGCTTGCTGTCCAGGTTTCGAGAGGTTGCGTTTCTGGATGAGGTATCGAATGTATTGCTTCCCCCTACTTATACCTCCCGAGGAGATCACGAATGTAAAATTAGAGAGATTCGAGCGCGCACGGAGGCTTTCCGGCAGTCGTTCTTCCCGCGAACCATACGCGACTGGAACAGGAAAGGGAGGTAATGACAGTGGCACGTAAAGTGCCCTTCGCCACACACTGTTGGGTGGTTTGCGGAGTATAAATGTAGCTGTAGATGTAGACTCCGCCGACCTAAGACATCCCATATTTGAAATATGTGCGACGATGGTGACCTGATCTGTGTTTATTTTTTGATTAAGCCAGAATAGCTCCATTATACAGGAGGACGCAGTTAAGTCATCACACTCCTTGAATCTCCCCCAACTGTAATAGATACAAAGCTGCCATTTGGACAGTGAATTGCAGGACAGGGGCTACTTGAATACATAACATGTCATGTTTGTGCTATTTTTTTATTACAAAGATATGAGGCCATCTTTGGTTTCTTTTTAAATGGAACCCTATGTTAAATTTTAGCGTAACATGATGGGCTTAAAAAGACGGTTTCAAATATCTGTATATCATAATATTTAGGCAAATAGTTTTGGAGACACAGATATGTTCCCGAATCGTATTCAACCTTCGAAACGGCGTTGTCCAATGTGACCTTTCCTGTTGACCACTGAGGAACTAAACAGGGAGGGCGTTGTTTTCCTGCTTCTCGATAACGCCGCAAGGTGACGCACAAGGTAGCTGGAGAGAAGGGCATACATGTACTGCTGGGGTAATGAGACATCGCATTTCCGTGGTTCAAATGGCTCTGAGCACTATGGGACCTAACATCTGAGGTCATCAGTCCCCTATAACTTAGAACTACTTAAACCTAACTAAGCTAAGGACATCACACACATCCATGCCCGAGGCAGGATTCGAACCTGCGACCGTATCGGTCGCGCGGTTCCAGACTGAAGCGCCTAGAACCGCTCGGCCACACCGGCCGGCCGCATTTCCGTCACAGTTTCTTGGAGCAGACATGTACACCAACGAAGAAAAGTTAGATATGCTTCTAGCGTATGGTGAAAGCAGAAGAAATGCTGTTAGAGCAATAAAGCGATGTGGAGAGCTGTATCCTGATCGTGAGCGTCCTACGCGCCAGCTTCTTGCACGTACTATTTGCAAGAAACTACTTGAATCGGGATCATGGAACGCCATACAGAGGACAAGGCAGAAAACTGCAACTGGCGAGGTACATGAAGAGGGCGTTCTAGCGTTGGCGCATAACGACCCTACTGTTTCGTCGCGACGTATCGCCTCGGAATGTGGTGCAAGTCAGAGAAGTGTTCTACGCATATTGCACCGGCATAGATTTAACCCGTCTTACCTCTCATGACATCAAGTACTCTCCGGTATGGATTTCGAACGGCGACAGGAATTTTGCTGGGTTGCTCTGCAGCGCCTACAAGATGATCCAACGTTTTTTCAACTGGTGCTTTTTACTGATGAACTGACTTTCACCAACCACGGTAATGTGAATTTGCGTAATATGCGTTACTGGTCAATAGAGAACCCTCATTGGCCTCGACAGGTACAGCATCAGCAACCGTGGAGTGTTAACGTGTGGTGCGGCATCGTCTGAAATATTGTGGGGCCGTACGTCATTCCAAGAGACCGATGGCCCTAGAAGTCCGGTCCCTTCAGTCCCACAAACCAACCAACCGTACGTCATTCCGGGTGTACTAAATGGCAACAACTATGCACAGTTCCTGCGAAACGTTCTGCCCATTTTGCTGGAAGAGATACCACTAACTACGCGTCAGTGCATGTGGTTCCAACAGGACGGCTGTCCTGCTCACTCTTCCTGTGTGGCTACAGAGCTGTTAAATGAAAAGTTCCTGGATTGTTGGATAGGATGACGTGCTGAAGTGAAGTGGCCATCCCGGTCTCCTGATTTGACCCCTCTTTATTTTTTTTCTGTGGGGATCAATCAAACATAAAGTGTATGCTCAAATACCAACTACTCCAGACGATATGAAGCAACGTATCATCGAAGCGTGCGGTGATAGCTCACGCGACACCCTCGCAGACTTTCACAGATCGTTCGCAGTTGTCAAATAACTGAATAATATTTGCTCGACATCATCAGTTAATTTTTGCGCAAAATGTCGCAGTATGTATTACTATTGTCGGGTAAATGGGCGTGTTTGTGTAAGGACGGACTCGCGACGTTTACCATGTGCTCCACACAACAGGAAAGGTCGCATTGGAAGACGCCGCTTCGAAGGACGAACACGATACGAGAACATATCTGTGTCTAAAAAACTATTCGCCTAAATATTATGATATACACATACTTGAAACCGTCTTTTTAATCCCATTATGTTACGCTAAAATTTAACATAGGGTTCCATTTAAAAAAAAACAAAGATGTCCTCATCTCTTTGTAATAAAAAATAGCACAAACATGACATGTGATGTATTCAAGTAGCCACTGCCCCCACAATTCACTGTCCAAACGGCATCTTTGTATCTATTACGGTTGGGGAGATACAACGGGTGTTATGACTTAGCTGCCTCACCCTGTATTAGGACATGTTTTTAAAACAGATCTGAAGATGGTTATTGCTGAGTGAAACCGCTAGTCTAAGGACTTAACAATTATATGATCATAGACGTAAATAAAGAAATTTATCCTACACATTCTGAATCACTGTTCTATTCGCGACCTTGTCGGAGCTTGTGAATCATCAGTTATGATTGCAGTAGGCGCAAGATCGTCGATATTGGACAGTGGATCTATAGAAAGGAGTCGCGTAGTTGGACTTGGACTCATAAAGAAGGTACAGAAGAAAGCACATCAGTTGGTTAATAAGGCTGTTAAAATAAAAATACTGCTTCATGTTCACGGTAATGGAATGAGTGGTCCCAAACCACGGTGGGAAAAACTCTCCCTAAACATCAAAGGACCACCTCCAGCCTGAAACTACAACCTCAACACACCGTCTGTTAAGCGCTTCACTTCGTCACCTCAGTCATCACGACACCTTGCATCATTTCAAAAAAGGCAAATCCGCAACGCGCTGGTGTACCCTACATGCCTGCAGTGCACTGTTTTCCATTTTCAGTGTTATTTAGCCCCTTGAAGGCGTAGTCCACCAGAAGTTTAGGTGTCAGTGTGAGGATGGCCTTTTCCAAGCTATCTTACCCCAAGCGTCCATTTCATACAGATTCCTTCACAATCTGATGGAGATGTACATGAATTCACTGACAACAGCCGTAGCTGTCAGGTTTGAAGGTGAGAGACAACGCGAGTGAGTCGTCTCCATTTCCTCGCTGCGAGTGGTACTTCACTCCTTGTAAACACGCTGGACGCTCCTCACTGATACTCCAACAAGTTGGACACTTCGTTCACCGTTTGGTCATAGGCACATCCAAACATCACGACTTCTTTATAACGTTCTGTTATGTCTCCACGTAGTCCCCTCTTACTGTGTTGATTCCATACAACCGACAGTCTCAGACACGCTCCTTCAAATTCCACGACGCATGTCAGTGGCCATCGCCGTTTGCCACTGGTGTTTCACCATCAACAGCGCCCCAAAGCGGCCATTGTGCTTTTCTCAGGGGTGCCTTCTACGTCTACATCTACATGACTACTCTGCAATTCACATTTAAGTGCTTTGCAGAGGGTTCATCGAACCACAATCATACTATCTCCCAACCATTCCACTCCCGAACAGCGCGCGGGAAGAACGAACACCTAAACCTCTCTGTTCGAGCTCTGATTTCTCTTATTTTATTTTGATGATCATTCCTACCTATGTAGGTTGGCCTCAACAAAATATTTTCGCATTCGGAAGAGAAAGTTGGTGACTGAAATTTCGTAAATAGATCTCGCCGCGACGAAAAACGTCTTTGCTTTAATGACTTCCATCCCAACTCGCGTATCATATCTGCCACACTCTCTCCCCTATTACGTGATAATACAAAACGAGCTGCCCTTTTTTTGCACCCTTTCGATGTCCTCCGTCAATTCCACCTGGTAAGGATCCCACACCGCGCAGCAATATTCTAACAGAGGACGAACGAGTGTAGTGTAAGCTGCCTTACATTTTGTTCAGTGAACTTACACTGAGGTGAGGTGATATCAGTCATGGGATACCGATATGTACGTATAGAGGTGGCGGTAGTATTGTGCGCACAAAATACTAAAGCACAGCGCCTTGGCGGAGCTGTCATTTGTACCCAGATGATTCGTGTGAATAGGTTCCCGGCGTGATTATAACCGCACGACAGGAATTAACAAACTCTGAACGCGGAATCGTAGTTAAATCTAGATGTATGTGGCATTCCATTTCGGTAATCGTTAGTAAATTCAGTATTCCGCGATCCACAGTGTCAAGCATGTGCCGAAAATACCAAATTTCAAGCATTACCTCTCACCACGGACAACGCAGTGGCCGACAGCCTTCAATTAATAATCGAGAGCAGCGGTGTTTGCGCAGAGTTCTTAGTGCTAACAGACAAACAACACTCTGAGAAATAACCGCAGAAATCAATATGGGACGAATGACTTGGCCGGCCTCGGTGGCCGAGCGGTTCTGGGCGCTTCAGTCCGGAACCGCGCGACTGCTACGGTCGCAGGTTCGAATCCTGCCTCGGGTACGGATGTGTGTGATGTCCTTAGGTTAGTTAGGTTTAATTAGTTCTAAGTTCTAGGGAACTGATGACCTCAGATGTTAAGTCTCATAGTGCTCGGAGCCATTTGAACCATTTGAACGAATGTGGTTAGGACAGTGCGGCGAAATTTGTCCTTAATGGGCTATAGCAGCAGACGCCGACGCGAGTGCCTTTGCTAACAGCACGACATCGCCTGTACCACATCTCCTGAGCTCGTGACCATATCGGCTAGACCATAGACTACTGGTCAGATGAGTCCCAATTTCAGTTGGTAAGAGCTGGTGTCAGGTTCGAGGTTGGCGCAGATCTCACGAAGCCGTCGACCTAGGTTGGCAACAAGGTACATTGCAAGCTGGTGGTGGCTCCATCATGGTGTGAGCTATGTGGAATGGACTGGATCCTCTGGTCCATCTGAACAGATCATTGACTGGACATTTTTCGCTACGTGGAGACCATTTGCAGCCTTTAAACGACGGAATTCTTATGGATGACAATGCGCAATGTCACCGGGACACAGCTGCTTGTGATTGGTTCGGAGAACATTCTGGACAGATCAGTCAATGGTTTGGCCACCCAGATCTACCGACATGTATCCCATCGAAGTTTATGAGACATAATCGACAGGTCAGTTCGTGCGCAAAATCCTGCACCGGCAACGCTTCTGTAATTATGGATGGCTACAGAGACAGCTTGGCTCAATATTTCTGCAGGGGCTTCCAACGGCTTGAGTCCATACCACGCCGAGTTGCTGCACTATGCCGGGAAAAAGGAGGTCCGACACAAAATTAGGAGGTATCCCATGACTTTTGTTGCCGCAGAGTATGCCAAGGCTAAAACAATGCAAACGTTACAGTACATCTCGAAACTAAAGAATACATCTAACTCCGCACCAGAGGGGATCTACTATGAGACTGTCACTCACTGCTTTCCCAACTCGTGTGCAGCAAAGTAGTGGAAGCATGACTGATAACATATTTACAAACAGTGCTCAGGCTCAGGGGCGGTGGCAGTGGGAGGGGGGGGGGGGATGGGTGGAGGAGGGGGGGGCTAGGGGGCTATAGCCTCCTCCCCAATGGAGTATCATATTACGCTTTATAAAATGACTTCAGAAATCAGCGAATATATTACTCCAACAGGTCCATTCTTTTTTTATATATAATTATTTAGCGATATAGGTTGCAATGTATTTCAGATACATTTTAACAAAAGAATAAGAGCGGTAAACAGCTTACTGTCTAATCCAATAAATATCATTTAATTTAAAATAGGCGTCTTATTATTTATTAATAGACATTTTTTACACTGAACTCCAAAACAGTTACCAAAACCTACTTCTAGCAAAACCAAATTTTGCCAGTTTGTCGGTGGAGGACCCCAACTCTCCTTTTGTTAAGCGGTATTCCATTTCTCCAAATCCCCTCCCCCAATTAGACCCTCCCCCCTCCCCTTCACCGACTTCTAGAATCGCCCCTGCTCAAGCTGAAACATTTCATGTGTACCCAATTCTTAATTGACTGGCTGATCATGATGTGCAGTGAATGAAAATAAACCCTATGGCACCTTGATATCCTCAGGTAGGTTCATACAAAGCAGTGAGGTTTATCAATGAGAACAGGATACAGTGTTTTAAGGGTAAGTTAAAAGGGGCGGTATGGGTTGAGATATACACACATCAAAAAAAGGTTTTTCATCGCCCCAGTTCCCAGAACTCCTGAAGATAGACGTTGACTGTGGATATTGTATCACAGACACAGTCCCTTTGACTGTTCAGAGATGTCACTAAACCCGCCCAAAGATGTAAACAACCATGCATGAGCAGCGCCTACTAGACGGAGTGGGTCCGACAGCCGATCAGTTCCAGTCATTCCACCAGGAGGGAGGTACACGGCTCGTGTTGTCTTTACTTCAACCATGCCTCGACGGACAATACCGCGGTTCAATAGCATCCGCATTGTTACTTTGTGCCAGCAAGTGCTCTCAACAAGGGAAGTATCCAAGCGTCTCGGAGTGAATCAAAGGGATGTTGTTCGGAGATGGAGGAGATACAGAGAGACAGGAACTGTCGATAACGTGCTTCGCTCAGGCCGCCGAAGGGTGGATGGCCGCTACCTACGGATTATGCCGCGCGGGATTAGCCGAGCGGTTTAAGGCGCTGCAGTCATGGACTGTGCGGCTGGTCCCGGCGGAGGTTTGAGTCCTCCCTCGGGCTTGGGTGTGTGTGTTTGTCCTTAGGATAATTTAGGTTAAGTAGTGTGTAAGCCTATGGCTCGGAGGAACCCTGACAGCAACGACCCCATGTTGAGTAATGCTTTTCGTGCAACCACAGGACGTCATGATACGACTCAAGCTGTGTGCAATACGCTGCATGACGCGCAACTTCACTCCCGACGTCCATGGCGAGGTCCATCTTTGCAACCACGACACCATGCAGTGCGGTACAGATGGGCCCAACAACAGGCCGAATCGACCGCTCAGGATCACGTTCTCTTCACCGATGACTGTCGCATATGCCTTCAACCAGACAACCGTCGGAGACATGTTTGGAGGCAACCCAGTCAGGCTGAACGTCTTTGACACACTGTCCAGCGAGTGCAGCAAGTTGGAGGCTCCCTGCTGTTTTGGGGGGCAGTATGTGGGGCCGAGGTACGCCGCTGGTGGTCATGGAAGGCGCCGTAAACGGCCGTACGATACGTGAATGCCATCCTCCGACCGATAGTGCAACCATATCGGCAGCATACTGGCGAAGCATTCGTCTTCATGGACGACAATTCGCGCCCCCGTCGTGCACATCTTGTGAATGATTTCCTTCGGGATAACGACATCGTTCGACTCGAGTGACCAGCATGTTCTCCAGACATAAACTCTATGAACATGCCTGGAATAGGTTGAAAAGGGCTGTTTATGGACGATGTGACCCATCAACCACTGTGAAGGATCTACGCCCAATCGCCGTTGAGGAGTGGCACAATCTGGACCAACAGTGCTTTGATGAACTTGTGGACAGTTTGCCACGACGAATACAGGCATGCATCAATACAAGAGGACGTACTACTGGGTATTAGCGGTACCGGTGTATACAGTAATCTGGACCACCACCTCTGAAGGTCTTGCTGAATGATGGCACAACATGCAATGTGTGGTTTTCATTGAGCAATAAAAAAGGCGGAAATGTTTATTTAGATCTCTATTCCAATTTTGTGTATAGGTTCCGGAACTCCCGAAACAGAGATGATGTAAAACTTTTTTTGATGTGTGTATATAGAAAGGGATATTAGTGTCAAATTTAGTTTATTATGTAGTAAGTTAGTGTCAGTATTTGAAGGTTACTTTCCTAAAAAAAAATACCCAAAAATATCTATGGAAAAAGCAAGTAATCTGTGAATCAGTAAAAGGGTTAAAATTTCATGTAAGAGGAAGAGGAAAATATATGTAAAGGTCAGAGTAAGTCAAGGTCTCATATTACTTGCATACTCCAAAGAATGCTGTAGTATTTTACGGAAAATCATTAAAATGTCCAGAAGTGTGTATGTCCTGTCAGAAATAAATAATGCAGATAATAAAAGTATGTGGGACATTGTCAAATGGGCGACAGAACAGACCGTCTGTGTACAGGAGTCCATAACAATTAAACTGAACGTCAATGTTATGACCGATAATTTCTAAATTGTGTGTACTTTTAACAATCACTTCCTAACTGTTCCAGAAAAAATAGGATTAAATGGTTCAATTGAAGAAGAAAGGGAATATATTAAAAATGTCATTCCACGAAACTTTAAGCACCTAGATGTAGCACCAACACCCTTTACTGAAATTAACATAATTATGAAAATTCCAAAAAATAAAAGCTCATGTGGTGTTGTTGGAATTTCAAACAGAATTATGAAAAGTTGTTCTAACGTAATAAGTAGTGTTCTTAGTGATAGCTGGAATGCAGTACTGGCACAGGGAATTTTTAAGAAGGTGAAAATACACAATGTTAAACCTCTTAATAAGAAAAGTGTCAAGAGAGACTTAAAGAATTATCGTCCAATTTCTTCATTGAGATCTTTTTTCAAAATATTTGAAAAAGTAATGTATTCAAGAGTAGTCTCACAGTGAAGAAGAAACAGTTTACTTAATGTATCACAGTTTGGATTCCAGAAATCTTACGTGACTGAATGCTATTTATCTATCCACCCCCATAATATTACATGTCTTAAATAATAAAATATCGCCAACTGGCATTTTTTCTGACCTTTACAAGGCGTTTGATTGTGCAGATCATATGTACACTCTCAGAAAAAGCAAAGTTTCATCTAATTGATGGATTTACACACAACTGGTTTTAATCACACTTAACAAACACAATACAAAAAGTTGTGCTGAATTATTCATTGTTGGAAAGGCATGAAATTTTAGTGAGCGGGGACAAACTATGAACGGAGTCCCACAAGATTCAATTTTGTGTCTACTCCTATTCCTTATAAATCTAAATGACATTCCGTTCAACATTCATCAAGCAGAACTGGTCCTTTTTGCAGACGATGCTAGTCTCATATTAAATTCTATTAGAGGGAAAGCAATAGAAGAAACTGTTAATAATGTTTTTCAAAGAATTATTGAATGATTATCTAAGAATGGACTCTTCCTTAATTTTGAGAAAACACGAAATTCAGATCTGTACAACAAGCAGCGTCATAACAGCAACGGATGTAGCAACTGAACAGGATCTAGTCAATAGGGTAAAATACTCCAAATTTTTGGGCTTACATATTGATGAAGACTTGAACTGAAAGAAGCATATTACTGAGCTTCTGAAACAAATTAAGTTCAGTTTCTTTTGTTCTTCGTATAACTGACAGTCTTGGAAATAAATGAATCAGCCTCCTCATATATTTTGTACTTTTCCATTCAATAATGACTTACAGGATAATTTTATGGGGTAGCTCATCACTTAGGAGTCACAACAAACTGTGGTGCTCAGTTGTGGTCTCCAAGTACATATCTCTTGAAGGAGATGGGAATTCTAATTGCAGCATCACAATACATATATTCTCTAATGAAATTCATCACAATAATTCCTCACAACTTGAGAAGAATAGTGATCTCCACACCTACAACACTGGAGGAAAAAAACAATCTTTATTATTCATTATTGAAGCTGTCAGTGTCTCATAAAGGAGTTCAGTATGTGATAAAAAATTTCAGTCATTTGCCCAATAATATAAAAATAGGTACCAAAGCATATCTATACCAACAATAAAACTGAGAAGCTGTCCTGTCTATCTGTTCGTCTTTTGAACACGCTAATCTCCAAACGAATATTCATCGAGTTTCCACAGGCAACTTGAGCGTAGTCTGGGTCAACATAAAGGCTTTATTTCGTCAAAATCGGAACACAAAATAAATCATAATTTAGAGTTTTGTCTAGAACGTCTGCTCTGCTTAGTAGCTGGGATGTTTAATCATCACGGCGTAGTACAGCATAGAACCATAGATGGCGTTGTTACCTTTGTTTAACTGAATGAGAGTTGTGTTTTCGAAAGTAGATGTCAGTGGCAGAATTGAGCACCACAATCCTATGTTTACGAACGCAAACTAACCCTGAATTTACTTGGCTAGAATATACAGATTCATTGATTTCTATCTGAGTATAAAAAACTTAACGAAATTGCTTTGCTTCTTTCCACAGGTTTTGTTTATATTCTTTGTTAGGAAAAACAAATTTATTGACTTTGTTCTGTGATTTGGATGCATACTCATTACGTTTTTATTTCTCTTTGTTCATGAATAAAAATGCCTAGAAACTGGCCAAATTTTTCTGAATACACCAGAACAGCTAAAAGACTGAAGAGTATGTGATCTTATGAATCCAAAGAAGATAACGAGACGAGACTTGCTGCAGTTCGAGAACATTAGCTTTAACTCGCTCCCTGGAAACTCCTTCCGAAAGCGAGGGGAGATGAATCTCTGATCGAAGGCGTCACGCGTTATCTCTCTCCTCAGAACCCATCACTCACAGAGGCTTAAAGTTACTTCTCTTCAACCTCAGTTCCCATTGAGTTTATGTTACTGCATGGCCATAAACAAAGCACAATGCTAGATGCTGCGAGTTGCGGACACAGACCTTAGCGTCATATGCTTTTCGCATGGCTGGTTCTACATGGCCCTCTCCCATGTCAGTGAAGAAAACAAGTTCTTCGTTCATGTTCCCAACTGTACTACTTCAAACTTTGTATACAAAGAAGCTTTTTAAGTCAAAAATAAATTTCACATGTATGACGTCTTGGGCATAGCGAGTTTTAAATATAACCTGAAATCATTTCTCCTGCGCAACTCTATTCCATGGATGAACTGCCATTTAACCCCTAACTACACTCGTGGAGTAATTACTGCACGCATCAATCTTTTCCTTACAGTTATTTTCCTATAGCAAAGTTGCCACTTCGCTTACATGCAACCTTAATACTTGCTGTGCTTTTGCATTTTGCAGGTGTGTGCCGACCAGTGACCATTATTTCAGTAGGTATGTACCAGTTGGAGTCGAAATCTGCCTCACGAAGTTGTAAACATTACGTTTCTAATTTGTCATCACAAACTATTTTTAAATGTTTTAAAAGGACTGGAGCGACATGTGAATGATGATCAGATTATGCAGTTATTTTTAGTTAGTGAAGACTGCTTAATCATTGGATGCACCGAATACTTTTCAAGTTGAAGCCGAGATTAGTAGCAATGAAACAGAAATATCTGATCATGAAACCGACATTGAAATAGAGGACGATGAAGAGACAGAAGAGCAGAGTATTCACAAAGAAAACCAAGAAATATCAAGACAATCTGTGTACTTCTATGAATGATGATCATGGTGGTTTGTGGGGCTCTCAACTGCGCGGTCACCGGCGCCCATACAAACTCCCATACTTTTACGAAGGGAACCGTTATAAATAAGAATAGCAAGATGGTGCATCGATATTTGGTAAAACAACTCGCCATGAGATTGATCAAAGTGTAAGTAGGCTGTTTAGGTTTTTATATTGGTAACGCCACGTAGCGCTCTGTATGAAAATCACTGGCTGTGCTGTGTGCAGTCTGTGGCTGGTTTGCATTGTTGTTGGCCATTGTAGTGTTGGGCAGTTGGCTGTTAACAGCGCGTAGCGTTACACAGTTGGAGGTGAGCCGCCAGCAGTGGTGGATGTGGGGAGAGAAATGGCGGAGTTTTGAAATTTGTAAGACTGGATGTCATGAACTGCTATATATATTATGACTTTTGAACACTATTAAGGTAAATACAGTGTTTGCTCTCTATCAAAATCTTTCATTTGCTAACTATGCCTATCAGTGCCTTCAGTAGTTTGAATCTTTTATTTAGCTGGCAGTAGTGGCGCTCGCTGTATTGCAGTAGTTAGAGTGGGAGGTAGCGTTGCTCACGTCCGTAGGTTTAACCTTAAAATACCCTACACGTGCCTCCTGGGTGATGCTAATTGAGCAACAGTGATTACAGGCAGCCAGACTATCCATAGGATCTCCTGGCAATGACATATCAACTAAATAGCAGAAACAGTTCTTTTCAGAGCTCATTAACAAGAAACATTGGACCAACTATCAGACTCCTTCAACTGAATATCGAAAGCATTAGCAGGGCAAAGTGTGACTACCTGTCAAAATTTTTGCTGGACAACAATATCGATGTCGTCGCCATTCAAGAAACTCGTGTTTCCAGCGAAGAAATATTCCGAAGCCGAGGTCGAATTCCTGGATATTCTGCACTTGGTGTAACTTACCACGAGGTGTATGGAATTGCTACGTATGTCCGTAACAACATAAACGAAGCTTCGCTGATTTCTGTAAGTGTGGAGGCAGATATACATACAGTTGTCATACAATTGCACGGCATTACTATTACAAATGTTTACAAACCACCCAAAACAACATGGCCCGATTTTGTCCTGCACACAGCAGAACATCCTGCAATTTACATAGGAGACTTCAATAGTCACCATGAACTTTGGAAGTACTCTCAAAATGATGAAAATGGGAGCATGCTTGCAGAATGGATCCAAGAGAATAATCTTCATCTAGTGTTTGATGCCAAAGATCAAGGCACTTTCAGGTCAGCTGCTTGGGACAAGGATTCAAATCCTGACTTATGGTTTGTTAGCTGCAACGAAACTGGCTTTCCCATCAACACCACAAGGAAAGTGATAGATGCCTTTCCTCACAGCCAACACAGACCTGTAATAATACAAATTGGCTGCACTGTTCCTGTCATACGATCAACTCCGCATGCTCGATGGAATTTCCAGAAAGCCGACTGGATGAAGTTTTCAACGGAACTGGATAAGACCATTCGATGGATACCTCCATCACATAATAACTATCAACGCTTCATTGGTGCAGTAACAGCAACAGCTAAAAAGTGTATGCCAAGAGGATACCGAAAAGAATATGTTCCAGGATGGAATGAGGAAAGTGAAACACTGTACCAATACTTTCAGCAAAGTGGTGACCCAGAGATAGCTACGGAACTATTGTCCAGCTTGGACATGTCTCGGAGGCAGAAATGGGCAGAAACAGTCAAAACTATGGACTTTACCCACTCGAGCAGGAAAGCATCGAGTCTTCTGAGAAAACTGGGAGGAAGTGCACCAGCATGCAGAAAAAATTCCGAAGTAACACCAGACCAAATTGCTTCCCACATCATTACCACCTCAAGAGTACCTCCTGACAAGAAACATACAAGACATATCAGACGACAGCTTCGTGACCTTAAAAAGAAGGCATCTCCCTCATCTGAGTATACCCATCCCTTCACAGTTTCAGACATTGACTCTGGACTGAAGGACCTCAAACCTCTTAAGGCACCTGGATTCGATGGTATCCACCCAGAATTCCTGATCCATATGGGAGGAAAAGCTAAGAAATGGCTGGCAGAATTCTTCACTGACATCCTGCTGACTGGTCAACTTCCATCTGAGCTTAAAAAGGTGAAGATAATATCTGTTCTGAAACCTGGCAAACCCAGCAACAGGGTAGAAAACTATCGCCCCATTTCCCTACTCAGCTGCTGCTACAAGCTTTTTGAAAGGCTAATATATAACAGAATAAGTAGCGCTATCTTAGAGAACGTTCCAGTTGACCAGGCAGGCTTCAGACCAGGGCATAGCTGCTGTGACCAAGTATTGTCTCTCACATCCTTCATAGAGTCAGGATACCAAATGAAGCAGAAAACATCTGTGGCATTTGTTGATCTAACTGCCGCCTTCGACACTGTGTGGAGGGAAGGCCTTATCTACAAATTTCTACGCATCATACCCTGCAGAACAATGGCTCGACTGATTAACAGCATGCTAAGTGATCGGAAGTTCCAGGTAATCACTGGAAGCAACATAAGTAAGGAGAGGAAGCTGAACAACGGATTGCCTCAAGGATCAGCTCTCTCACCCTTACTGTTCAACCTATATCTATCTGATCTACCTGACACTTCGTCCAGAAAATACTGCTATGCCGATGATCTGGCTCTAGCCGTCAAACACCAGGAAATGAAGACAACAGAAGAGATTTTAGCCAATGACCTGTCTGCATTAGACACTTACTTCAAAATCTGGAGACTCCAACCCAGTGTGAGTAAAACAGAAGTGTGTTGCTTCCATCTAAATAACCAGTTGGCGAACGTAAAACTGGAGGTAAGTTTCAGAGGCAGAATTCTTCATCACAACTGGAACCCAAAATATCTTGGTGTAACCCTGGATCGTACACTATGCTTCAAACAACACCTTCTTAACTTAGCTCAAAAGCTGAGGACTCGAAACAACATCCTCCATAAGCTATGCGGAACTACCTGGGGATCTTCAGCAACCACCCTGCGAACTTCAGCTTTGGGCTTGGTATACTCAAGGGCTGAGTATTGTGCACCTGTTTGGATGAATAGTCATCATACAAGGCTTGTTGATACCCAGCTGAATACGACAATGCGCATAATATCTGGCACAATCATATCTACTCCAGTTTATTGGCTTCCACTGTTAACTGGTATAATGCCTCCTGATCTACGCAGATGTACTGCCCTTATGAGAGAATTCCATAAGATCTCCAGGAATTCTAAACTACCCGTGCATAGTGACCTGCCACTTTTAAATCGCAAGAGACTGAAATCACGTCATCCAACTCTGTGCGATGCTGCTGACATGGTGGCTAAGAATTTCAAACCTCTTGAAGAATGGAAAGGTCGGTGGGAAGCAGTGACAGATGTGCACCTGCATAACATCTTCTCAGGTGCTAAACTTCCAAGTGGATTCGACTTACCACGCAAGACGTGGTCTACTCTCAACAGAATCCGTACCAGCCATGGGCGATGCAGGGATGCTCTCTTTAAGTGGAACAAGCTGCCTGATCCAGCTTGTGACTGCGGGGCTCCATACCAGACTGTTCACCACATCGTCAGTGAATGCAGGATTCGAGCCTATCACGGCGCCAAAGAGGACTTCCTGCTAGCAACTCCAGATGCAGTGCGCTGGATTGAAGGACTGGATATTCAGTTGTAAAAACAAACTTAAGTTTCTTGTGTGCCAATATGTACATATATATATATGTAATTTCATGATATGTCTGTATTAGCCATACGCTAAATAATAATAAGTAGTTAGAGTAACGAAGATTTTTGGTGAGGTAAGTGATTTGTGAAAGGTATAGGTTAATGTTAGTCAGGGCCATTCTTTTGTAGGGATTTTTGAAAGTCAGATTGCGTTGCGCTAAAAATATTGTGTGCCAGTTTAGCGTTGATCAGAATAGGTAAAGAGCGAAATGTCTGAGTGCGTTTAGTTCTGCTCAGCTGTTTGAAAATCAAATAATGTAAGAGGTTTATCAGCACAGTAATTAAGTAATTTTTCTAAGGGGACGTTTCAAAAGGAAATATCAAACAGAGGAAAATGAATGGCAGAAATTTTCCTAGGGACTTGCCAGCTGCAACGGACAAAGTACTTCTCAAAAATTTTGAAAATGATATCAGAGTCAACGAATCTGCAATGCAAGTGCAAGTGGGACCGAGTCAGACAAAGAAGCCAAAGGCGTCACGATGTCACGTATGTCCACGCCTTAAAGTGGCAATAACTACCAAGACATGTTCTAAATGTCGAAAATACGTGTGCAGAATGTAGTCTGTTGGCAAAAAGTTATCTCTTAACTGTGGTAAACGACAATATGTATTTGAGGTGTTCATGTACCTGCTGTACAAGAAGATCCAACGAAGAGCGGCGCTTTTCGTCACGGGATCGTGTAGTTGGCGAGATAGAGTTACGGAGATGATAAACAATCTCCACTGGCAGACGTTACAGGAGAGGCACTGTGCACCACAAAGAGATTTACTATTGAAATTTCGGGACAGCACTTTTCAGGAGGAGTCGGACAACATATTGCTTCCACCCACATACGTCTCGCACATTCACCACGAGGAGAAAATTCTAGAAATTAGAGCCAATACAGAGGTTTACCGACAATCATTCCTCCCACGTACTATTCGCAAGTGGAACAGGGTTGGAGGGATCAGATAGTGGTACCGAAAGTACCCTCCGCCACACACCATTAGGGGCTTGCGGAATATGATGTATATGTAGATGTACTGTCTTTTTCGTCATTGTATATTATTTTCTTTAGAGTTTACTTAATTTGTCACTATTTCATCTCAAAACATGTTTCTGAACGTTGTTGATGTGTAGAGTTTCTTTGTTTTTTATGTTAATTCCAAAAACTCTGTTTAAGACTTAATTGTTGGTAAGATCAGGTTGTCATTTTAACAAAGATTGATTTTTCACAAATACAGGGTGTTCAGAAAGTCTCTCCGCAGTGCCGTATGATTGTTAGCCGCGCGTGCCGTATGATTGTTCGCCTGCCTGGGATACTTCCGTCCAAGTGGACTCTCCCAACATTCCAATGTTTCGTTTATCTCAGCCAGCGTCAGCAGATCGTTGGTGTGTGTCGTTACGTGTTGACGTGAACGTTTAAGTTTAGTTCCCTTGTTCGTTTCGTTTTTGTCACTGTTAAAATGCGAACTATTGAAGAACGTGTGTTTTTAGATGAACAAGTGTTCAAAGCTGGCGACAAATAAACAGTTTCAGTTCGTCAAACATTTACTTCAGTTTTCCCGGAGACAATACTCCCACATCGCGATACTGTGCGAGATTTGATTAACAAATTTTGAAGTACGGGTTCAGTGACAGATGCACCGAGAAGTCGTCGTCCTAACCTTTTGTCCGAGGGTAAACTACTCGATATTTCCGATAAAATGTCCATGAGTCCGAACAAGTCAGAAAACTCGCCCACGAAATCGATGTTAGTGTTGGAACGGCCCGCACAGCTGTAAGGAAAAAATTAGAGCTTTTCCCATACAGTCGTGCAAGAAATGAAAAATACTGATCATGGCAAGAGACTGCATTATTGTCAATGGTTCAAAAATTTCGTTCAACAAAATGGAGGGGATATTCTTAATGAAACGATTTTCACTGATGAGGCATGGTTTCATTTATCGGGGTACATGAACTCGTAAAATTCTCGTATGTGGAGTACTGCAAATCCATTTTGTGTATTCATGAGGAATCACTTCATTCTGTGAAGATAGGAGTTTCGATTGCAATTTATAAACGTCGGATTGTGGGTCCCATCTTTTACAACGAAACAATAAACGCACAACGATACTGCAGTGACATTCTGTACCCATTCATAGGAGATGTTGTGTTAAGTGAAATACTGAACGGTCATTTTCAACTGCGCATACAGCTCGCGTTTCAATGTCACAGCTTGCTGATGTTTTTGGTGATCGCATAACTTCACAGGGACTTTGGCCTCCACGATCGCCTGACCTAACACCATCTGAATTTTTCCATTGGGGTGCAGCGAAAGCAACAGTCTATAAAAACCGTCCAAAATCCATCGATGAATTGAAAACTGCGATATCCACTTTCACTGCTTCTGTTACAGAAGAAATGCTACAGCTTGTGTCTGGAAACATGATTAGACGAATCAAATTGTGTATTCAACAACAGGAGGGACACTTTCAACATTTAATGTGAAAATTAGTAAGTAAAAATGAATATTCAACAGATTAATAACTTGTATTGCACTGAGTTTCATTTTGGTATATTCACTGCGGCACACGGCACGCGCGGCTAACAATCATACGACACTGCGGAGAGACTTTTTGAACACCTTGTTGAAGCCTTTCTTTTATTCAAAAATGGTTCAAATGGCTCTGAGCTCTATTGGACTTAACATCTGAGGATCAGTCCCCTAGAACGTAGAACTACTTACACCTAACCAACCTAAGGACATCACACACATCAATGCACGAGAGAGGATTCCAGACTTAAGCGCCTAGAACCACTCGGCCACAGTGTTCGGCTTTCTTTTATTGATTCTTTAACAACAGTCTGGACTATAGAGAAACATAAAAGTAAATAAGTTTTAGATGGTTTTTGTTTTGGAGTTCAAAACTACTCAACTAAGTTACTAACGTCAGTCTAAATAGTGAGTGTACTTAACGATTAAAAGATGATGGCCTAACAAAAGAGACACAATTGTTCCTGTAAACGGACTTGATCCTCATCGGTAAAAGAATCGTTCGGATGATCTATGAAACATGCAACTAACTAACCAACTGTTGTTGTTGTTGTGGTCTTCAGTCCTGAGACTGGTTTGATGCAGCTCTCCATGCTACTCTATCCTGTGCAAGCTTCTTCATCTCCCAGTACCTACTGCAGCCTACGTCCTTCTGAATCTGCTTAGTGTATTCATCTCTTGGTCTCCCTCTACGATTTTTACCCTCCACGCTGCCCTCCAGTACTAAATTGGTGATCCCTCGATGTCTCAGAACATGTCCTACCAACCGATCCCTTCTTCTAGTCAAGTTGTGCCACAAGCTCCTCTTCTCCCCAATTCTGTTCAGTACCTCCTCATTAGTTATGTGATCTACCCATCTAGTCTTTTACATTCTTCTGTAGCACCACATTTCGAAAGCTTCTATTCTCTTCTTGTCCAAACTATTTATCGTCCATGTTTCACTTCCATACATGGCTACACTCCATACAAATACTTTCAGAAACGACTTCCTGACACTTAAATCTATATTCGATGTTAACAAATTTCTCTTCTTCAGAAACGCTTTCCTTGCTATCGCCAGTCTACATTTTATATCCTCTCTACTTCGACCATCGTGAGTTATTTTGCTCCCCAAATAGCAAAACTCATTTACTACTTTAAGTGTCTCATTTCCTAATCTAATTCCGTCAGCATCATCCGACTTAATTCTACAACATTCCTTTATCCTCGTTTTGCTTTTGTTGATGTTCATCTTATACCCTCCTTTCAAGACACTGTCCATTCGGTTCAGCTGCTCTTCCAAGTCCTTTGCTGTCTCTGACAGAATTACAATGTCATCGGCGAACCTCAAAGTTTTTATTTCTTCTCCATGGATTTTAATAGCTACTCCGAACTTTTCTTTTGTTTCCTTTATTGCTTGATCAATATACAGATTGAATAACATCGGGGAGAGGCTACAACCCTGTCTCACTCCCTTCTCAACCACTGCTTCCCTTTCATACCCCTCGACTCTTATAACTGCCATCTGTTTTCTGTACAAATTGTAAATAGCCTTTCGCTCCCTGTATTTTACCCTTGCCACCTTCAGAATTTGAAAGAGAGTATTCCAATCAACATTGTCAAAAGCTTTCTCTAAGTCTACAAATGCTAGAAACGTAGGTTTGCCTTTCCTTAATCTTTCTTCTAAGATAAGTCGCAGGGTCAGTGTTGCCTCACGTGTTCCAACATTTCTACGGAATCCAAACTGATCTTCCCCAAGAAGCTGATAGTTCGGTAATTTTCACATCTGTCACTATCTGCTTGCTTTGGGATTGGAATTATTATATTCTTCTTGAAGTCTGAGGGTATTTCGCCTGTCTCATACATCTTGCTCACCGGATGATAGAGTTTTGTCAGGACTGGCTCTCCCATGGCTGTCAGTAGTTCCAATGGAATGTTGTCTACTCCGGGGGCCTTGTTTCGACTCAGGTCTTTCAGTGCTCTGTCAAACTCTTCACGCAGTATCATATCTCCCATTTCATCTTTATCTACATCCTCTTCCATTTCCATAATATTGTCCTCAAGTGCATCGCCCTTGTATAGACCCTCTATATACTCCTTCCACCTTTCTGCTTTCCCTTCTTTGCTTAGAACTGGGTTTCCATCAAAGATCTTGATATTCATGCAAGTGGTTCTCCTTTCTCCAAAGGTCTCTTTAATTTTCCTGTGGGCAGTATCTATCTTACCCCTCGTGAGATAAGCCTCTACATCCTTACATTTGTCCTCTAGCCATCCCTGCTTAGCCATTTTGAACTTCCCGTCGATCTCATTTTTGAGACGTTTGTATTCCTTTTTGCGTGCTTCACTTCCTGCATTTTTTATTTTCTCCATTCATCAATTAAATTCAATATTTCTTCTGTTACACAAGGGTTTCTACTAGCCCTCGTCTTTTTACCTACTTGATCCTCTGCTGCCTTCACTATTTCATTCCTCAAAGCTACCCATTCTTCTTCTACTGTATTTCTTTCCTCCATTCCTGTCAATTGTTCCCTTATACTCTCCCTGAAACTCTGTACAACCTCTGGTTCTTGCAGTTTATCCAGGTCCCATCACCTTAAGTTCCCACCTTTTTGCAGTTTCTTTAGTTTTAATCTACAGTTCATAACCAATAGATCGTGGTCCGAGTCCACATCTGCCCCTGGAAATGTCTTACAATTTAAAACCTGGTTCCTAAACCTCTGTCTTACCATTATACAATCTGTCTGATACCTTTTAGTACCTCCAGGGTTCTTCCATGTATAAAACCAACTGTAGCGTAAACTTATTTTTCTGAAGCCTTCAGTCATCTCACACCACTTTGTGTTGTCGAGTTCTTGTTCTCGGTTACGCTGGTGTTCCAGCATGCAGCCATTTATGAGTGAGTGGACGACTGAGAAGCATCGTTCATGTCGCCCGCCACGGTCATGCGCGTCGTGTGTCGTGGTGTTGGTAGCCGTGGGGCGGAGGCGGCCGGCCTTGTCGACATTGGACCAGGCGCAGGCAGGGTCAGTGACCGCTCTACAGGCGGCCCCGTGGTCGGAGGTCGGGAGTTTGTGCTCGTTAACTCCATTAACCTCGCCAGCTGCACGCGTGCGCAGCCTCCGGATACCTGTGGAGCGGGTTTCCCGTTGTCCCTCACTGGTGTGGCCGTTCGTGAATCGAGCACGCGCGCCTGAGTTGCAGAACACTGCTCCCAGCTTCCCTTCTGTCAACCGCGCTTCCAGTTTAATCGACACTCCAGTATTAGAGTTGTAAAACTAGAGTAGGCCACTGCTATCGTATGTAAGCGTAGATTATAGTAATTTTCCTGGCAGCTTTGGTCAGTGAAAGGTCCTACCCGCATCACCTCTACGTTATGTATGTAGCATACCTATCAGGCGTTACCTCGTAACGCTAGCTTTCTTTACATATGCGATCAGTGTGTTACCAGATTCCTCTAAAATCCAGAAGCAGTAAAGTGTCTAGAATCTGAGTGAGGATATATAAAGGGCCGTGTAACCTATGGAAGCGTTTTCATACTTATTCTTCTGTCTGTTACATAAAAATACACAATATTTATTGCAAAATTGAACTTTCACATGTTTAACTTAGTTTTATTCGAAAACAGTTGATTTTTTTACGTAGAACAGACACATATTGTAGTAAAAATAAAGAAAACGATATAGATTTACGGGGTAACAGTTATCGAATTACTATATATGTAAAAACGTAAATTACTTACAAAGTACGGCGTACACACCCTTTTTTCAACATACAAACGTTACTACAGATATTCAGATTTAGGTTACGATATCTTCGAAATGCCTGGCATGATTGACGATGATGTGGCGCAGACGAATAGCGAAATTCTGCATGACTCGCTGAAGTGTAGGAGCTTAGATACTGTCGATGGCCTCCTGAATGGCTGTTTTCAGCTCAGCATCGGTTTTGGGGCTTTTGCTGTGCACCTTGTCTTTAATATAGCAGCACAAAAAGAAGTCGTACGTGTTCAGGTCCGGAGAACATGGCGGCCAATCGAGGCCCATGCCAGTGTCCTCTGGATACCCCAGAGCCAAAATGCGATCCCCAAAGTGCTCCTCTAGGATTTCAAACACTCTCCTGCTTCGATGGGGTCAAGCTCCGTCTTGCAAGTACCACATCTTGCGAAAATCAGGGTCACTTTGGATAATAGGGATTAAAACATCTTCCAAAACCTTCACCTACCGTTCGGCAGTCACTGTGCCATCAATGAATATCGCACCGATTATTCCGTGACTGGACACTGCACACCACCCTCGTTGAGGGTGAAGAGATTTCTCGATCGCGAAATGCGGATTCTCAGTCCTCCAATATCCGCCAATTTTGCTTATTAACGAACTCATCCAAATGAAAGTGGGCTTCGTCGCTAAACCAAATCATATTCGCTTCAAAGTTCTGTTCATCAATTCTGTGGATGATAGTGTTGACGAAACACAACTGCTGTTCCATGGCCCTAGGGCTTAATGGCTGATGGGTTTGAATTTTGTTTGGGAAGAGATACAGGTTTTCAACAACAATTTGTCGCAGTGTCTCCCAGCTGATTCCCACCTGTTGTGCAGCTCGTGTGATCTATTTGCTGGGGCTGATTTGAAACACAGCGAGTGTCTTCTCGATGTTTTCAGGCGTTTTCACGCTTTTTGTACGACCAACATTGCCAACACTGTTATCATGAACACTACCTTTTCTTCAAACTTGCAGCCGGCCGCTGTGGCCGAACGGTTCTAGGCGCTTCAGTCTGAAACCGAGCTGCTGCTACGGTCGCAGGTTCGATTCCTGCCTTGAGCATGGATGTGTGTGATGTACCTAGGTTTAAGTAGTTCTAAGTATAGGGGACTGATGACCTCAGATGTTAAGTCCCATAGTGCTTAGAGCCATTTGAACCATTCAAACTTGCGAATCAAATTCTTGATTTAATTGCGTAGGCTTCCACGGCCAGAGTCAGTCGACATAAAAGTTTTCTGAGATTGGTACCGCGTCATAATGTAAAAACTACTGCTGCTATAGAAAAACCAACGTTTCGGCCACGGTTGCAGCGGCCTTCTTCTGGGTCGAAGTGTACAGGAGAACGGAGGGCACTCTGGGGCACAGAGTATATCGTAAGCCTACACATACTGACAGGTATCTGGACGCCCAATCCTACCACCACCCAGACCAGAAGAACTCTGTCATCCGCTCTTTGGTAATCCGTGCGCAGCGCCTAAGTGATGCTCAAAACATCACACCTGAGTTTAAAAGGTTACGCACAACGTTTCTATCCAATGGCTACAGCCATAAGTCGATAAACACAGCCTTGTCGACGAACACAAGCAAGAAAGATAAGCAGGAAATAGACAAACTGCAGCCAACAGTACGCTTACCCTATGTGAAAAACGTTACTGACCGAATAGGCAAACACCATCGCCGCGTTGGGGTGCAGCCTGTCTTTTACAGTGGTCGTAGGATCCAGGACGTGCCAGGCTCCACCAAGGACAAGGTGGATGCATTACACACTGCAGGCGTTTACAAGGTGGAATGCGAATGTGGAGAGGCATACATCGGCGAGACTGGTAGGCCCATAACAACGCGCATTCGGGAGCACGAGCGTTATATTCGTCTAGGGCAACACAACAAATCCACAGTGGCAGAACGTCACCATGACTGCGGAAAAGAAATAAAATTCAGCGAAGCCTGTGTGTTGGCTAAGCAGCCTATTACGACAAAACGCAAAATCGGAGAGGCCATCGAAATATTTAAACACCATAACAGCATGAACAGGGAGGATGGACTCAGGCTTGCCCCGTCTTGGCTGCCAGCAATCAGAGCCCAACAGACCGCACTGTCAACGCGAGGCACGAGCACTACCGGCGAGTAACTGCCGCCGCGCGGCCGACGCCCAGCCCTTGGTAAACAGCAGCCAACTTCTCATTCGACGGTGGCCACCAATCATGGTACATAACACAAGAGCCAATGGACAACAGTGGTCACGTTCTCCTCCACGGCGATAACATATTAAAATAAAGTTCCCTCTCCTTCTTCCTTAAATGAGCAATGAAACTAACTACCTTTTTAAAATTACGACGTAATGGCATGCGCAGCGAACACTGACAACAAAATGTAAAGGACACTGCATAGCTAGAACGCACCATTAGACCCAGAAGAAGGCCGCTGCAACCGTGGCCGAAACGTTGGTTTTTCTATAGCAGCAGTAGTTTTTACATTATGACGCGGTACCAATCCCAGAAAACTTTTATGTAGACAAATTCTTGATTGTTAGCATACTTGGACCGGTTGTCTTGAGCTCTTCAGCTTGAACTCAGTCGCAAACATCCTTTCACTGACAGCTGGGCTGTTATTGCTTGCATACTAGTCCTTCACAAGCACTATACACTCAGGCACACTGTACCGCGACATTTTCGCGTGCAAATGGCCTACAGTAACAAGGTGTGTGGGCATAGTAATTCTCATCATGCTCCAAGTCCAAAAGTATGGTCTGAAGTCCAAACACAAACAGTTCAGAAGTTACGACGATTTTATTTCATATAGTTCAATAATTGTCACCCTGTATCATATAGCGCTGGAAATGTTTCCACAACAAAAAAGTAAAATTGAAAAGAAACCGCAGAACAAAAATGTGGCAAACATCGCTTCAATTCATCGTCGAACTTATACAAAACATGTTTCTGTTATTGATAAACAACTTTCGCATTTATCAGTAATGACAGAGAACTCTTACCTTTGATGATGGTGAATAACGTTCTATTAAGCACAAAATAACAACGATAATTTTATATATTTTTTATGATTGTGCATGTAAACTATACTTTTATCAAAAGTAATTGCTTTGATTACATAAAAGCGCAGAATTTACACTAACAACTAATTTTTGTTAGTTATAAAATGCAATTTATACTCTGTAAGGATATGAAATACACAACGGACTAACACCAAATGATTTGTGGTTGTAATTATGTGCAAAACAAACAAAAAAGGCAAATAAAAATCATCGACTCCCAGTTTCTCTCTTACTTATTCATTTATGTTTCTTTCGCCAGCAATTCTGCCATTACTTTCTTTAATCCTACCATTTGTTCCGTTGTTTATATAGTGTACCAAAACTACCGAACCGTAGTTTTGCTAGAGTGCAACTATGTCCAGTTTTCACTATAAGTTATAGCGTCCAACTGAAGCGCCTATCCATGTGTATGCCTTAGGTAGCAGACGTCAGAATAAGATTTAGGCTTTATCCTATGTTTATTATGTCCCAACCTAATAATGTTCTCAAGTTCACTGTTCCGTCACTGCTGCAATTTCATCGTTTCAATAAATTTCGCATTTCACGATAAAGGTTTTCGTAAAAGATGAAAAACAATGTTCAGCGACATTTGCCCTTTGCTATGTGACGGATCATCTATGCCGACAACCACGATTTATTTTTAATACTTGAGTACACGATCTAGTGCCCAGGTTTTTAATAACGCGTCTGCTGAGAAGCCGACGATCGATCGGTACGATTGAATTTCTGTGTGGTAACCGTACACTGCTAAACCGTCAAAAACTTTTAGATTGCAGTTGGTACCAACACGCGGTTCCCGCCAATCTGCTGGTGTCAGTTTAGGGTGTAAAACAGGACATTTTGTACTTACGTTGTACGTGACATACCATTGGAGTCACTGTAATTGTAATAAACTTGTGCAAAGCTTTAAATTGTGACTTCCTTTGAATAAAATGTAGACTAGTAAATTTACGGTGATTTAGTAACAACGTAACGTTTCCCCCCTTTTAGGGTTCCAGATTTAAACGTATTGATACTGTTTCAGAATACTGTAATGAGACGGTCTACGCTGTCGTTACTGTGATAGCCGCCCATTATCGGAGAGTTTATGCGGTTTCTTTGTATTATGGAGTCTTGTATTGCCTTGCCGCGCGTCCAGTCTAGTACGCATCAGGTCAGATTCGCGTGATCGGAATAGAACTGAAATAATATTGATTCATGATAAGACAGTGAGACATTGGCACAGCGTCTTTAAAAAAGAAGAATAACATAACACCATTGATTTACAGCATCTATCGACCTGTGATTGATAGTTGGACTCTACTGAAGTGTGTTTATCGCGGTGTTGATTGTTTTGAAGTTAATACCGATCGGCTGCATTCCTTATTGTGCGAGAAAATATTTACGTGAAAGTAACAGTTTTACTCTTAGCCGGCCGCTGTGGACGAGCGGTTCTAGGCGCTCCAGTCCAGAACTGCGCTGCTGCTGCTACGGTCGCAGGTTCGAATCCTGCCTCTGGCATGGATATGTGTGATGTCCTTAGGTTATTTAGGTTCAAGTAGTTCTAAGTTTAGGGGACTGATGACCCCAGATGTTAAGTCCCATAGTGCTTAGAGCCATTTGAGCCATTTTGTTTACTCTTACAAAGAGCTATAGACTCTGCGGAAATTAAGAATTTAGCAGTCGAGATGTTTCCAATTTCTCACCACACTGAGCACGCAGTCAGATAATTGGAAAGAATGTCTAGCGCTAGTTAACTGACATAATTGGCAAATGACTAGGGGATGTATATTTTTAGCCTTCTTTGTTTAGTGTCTAGTGGGATCGATGATTTGAGTAGGTGCATCCAAGCTCGTATGGGTTACGACCTAACCAACCTGGATAAATCAGTGCTAATCGGCACGAGGTACTTCACAACATTTTTTCCATAATTTTGATCCTGCAGTCACTGTGAATCAAGACACTAGGGAATTAAAGACGTTAGCTGCCAGTGGGCACTGATTTATACCAATCGGGTATGATGAACATTTGTGCCGTACCGATATTCGAATGAGCAAGGACACTTCATCAATAGTGTGTGGTATAGGTTGAGAATTTGGGTCTGTCGGGAGGCGTGCTAGGGTAATGCGCGTACTTCGGTAGGAACTTAAATAGTGGCATCACTGCTTTGGAGACACTATGCAATGGAATCTACCATTGCTACTGACAGCTCACGTTGTTGACATACATACCTTACCTCCGAGCAAATGGACTCGCCCGTCCCACGTCACCGGCGTGCGCACAATCAAGGGAAACAGTCACTTGTGAGCGAGCGGCCTAACGTAACAGTGTAACTATGTTTTCGAAACAGGAACAACGGAGACCACGGCAGACCATCAATGCACAGTATTACTGTTCGTTTTTGGAACATCACCTGAGACCAGCTTTGTGAAAGAAGCGGCGACACATTCTACGCAACCTACCCATCATTTTGCATGACAACGCGCGGGCGCTTACCCCAGCGCAAGCTGTGGCTGCTCTGTTCTGTCGATGGGCCTGGGAAGTACTGTACCGTCCACCATACTTCCCGGACTAAAGTCCTTGTGACTTTGATTTGATTCCGAAGATGAAGAAACCACTTCGTGACATTCGATGCAGAACTGTTCCAGAGATTCGACGGGCAGTAGACCGCCCCAGTCGCACCATCAACAGAACAGGTTCTGCTAAGGGTATACTACGCCTTCCATATCGCTGACAACGGTCTCTGCACAACGCTGGTGACTACTTTGAAGGACAGTAACAGGTGCAAACACGTAACTCTTTTGTATCTGTTATGAATAAACAGTTGCCACTATTTAAGTTTCAGCCCTCGTCGTTACAGAGACCACTGTGTCTCGATGGGGCAGTAGCAGCCCATCTGGCTAGAAAGCAGAAGACATGGTTTTGAATCCCGGTCCGGCATAAATTTTCAACTTATCCCATTGACATAAACCAATGCCCAGTAGCAGCTAGTCGCTTTAATTCCTTTGTGTATTTATTCCTTGATGGGCACTTCGGTGATCGATCTCCTAAAACCTAACGTACTGGAACAGTTATCTGCTGAGGGAAATGAAACTGTTACACAATGATTCAATAGTCCCATATTTATCAAACTTTGTCGAGATTTTCATCACATAACGGATTTTAAGCGAATAAACTTTCATTCTACCGGAATTTGACATCAATATGTCTGAGCCCCACAGTCACGAGTAAACTCTTCTATTGGTTGTGGCATCTAAGCAAACAGTGTCCAACTGTCATATAGAGGAATTTCTTGCCATTCCTGAAACTCGTGCTGTGTCACTTCATGAAGATTCGTAGTTGGAGACTGGTATGAGGTTTTTGTCTTCCATCGCATCCCAGACTTGCACTGTGGGTCACCTGTTGGCTAACGTGCGAGGTCTGTTAAGAATTCATAGATTCCTCGAGGCGTTTGTCGTGTGAACTGCGCTGTGGGGTGTTGCATTATCCTGCTGGAATTTGCGATTTGATACTCTGTCTATGAAGGGCTTACCATTCTTGCCACATATTGCCGAACACTCAGTAGCCGTCATGCTGTTGTTGTTTGGAATAGCTCCCCACACCACAATTCCAGGAGCCGGAGAGGTGTGCGTGTTCTGTGACTTTTTAACAGGTCCTCTACAGTGACGTCGCGGTCAATTTGACCGCGACAGACAGAAGCAAGACTCACCGCTGAACACCGATCAGTGTCCCAGTTGGCTCTGCCTCTACACCGTGCGAGCCCCTGTCGTCCGTCGTAAGATCTCACCGGTATAAGAGACGGATGCAAACTGGAGATCTCGACCCCACTTGCAGTAGTTCCAGTAATCTCTTGCCGACGGTTCAGGTAACTTCTAGTCGGCTTCGCCTGTTGATGCTGTGTCCCTCCTACAAGATGGCAACCTGCAACACGCTTGTACCTCGCGGGTGGCGAAGCTTTAGGCGTCTTCCGCCAGAGCGCCTGCAAGTAGCGCATGATTCAAAAAGAAGGAACAGATTTCAGTTGCTTATTGCAGACAAACTGTGAAAAATAAAAGCACGTTGCTCATGTCAATGGACAGAGAAACGTTCAAACTTTTATATTCACGGAGACACTATTCCACGCACCAAACGTCAGCACCACGCGTTGCTCGAGAAACATTGAAACGATGGTCCATACCATTCCACACACGAATCAACAGGTCCCTGTTTACTGAATCGACAGCTTCAACAGTTCGATTTCTCAGCTCTTGAAGAGTAGCTGTCAGAGCCATGACATAGATTGTGTCTTTTATGTGCCCCCACAGAAAAAAATCGCAACTTGTGAGGTCTGGTGAGCTGGGAGGCCAAACGCAATGAACAAGATCTTGTTGTCCACTGTAGCACCGTAAATGCAGATAAAATACCTTCTGAACCATTCAAAATTTTTCGTCAATTAATATCAGTTGATAACTTCTACTGTACTTTTGATTCTGAATCTGTAAGTTTTATTCGAGAAACTATATCTAATACGTAATCAATGCAATAGCGTATTTATTTCTGACTGTAAGTAATTGATTGTAAACACAATGAAAATATTGTAAATTGCTGCGTAATAGCCAAGGGAACTTTATTTAAGTGTATCGATAGCAACGACGAAATGGCAGCAGTTGTGCCGTTGTTTGCCTATGGAGAGTCTCCGTCGCGTTGCGTGCAGAGAGGAAGCGGAGCAGCTTGAGTGATGAAACAGTGCTAGAGTGTTTGTTGGGCGCTCCGGCAGACGCGGTGTGTAGCTACTCTCGCGCCAGTGTAGACGCGCCTCATTCGTTAACCCGCGAGTATTGAGAACACGATAGGACAGGCAGAGGAAGCTGCAATTCTAGCCGTTGCCCGTCCCATAACTATCCGTGGCTATGGAGACGACAAGGGGTTTTCAAACTGCAGCAGCAACAACAACGGCAGCTCAGCATTGTCGTCGGCTACATTCGTCGTCGTCCGCACAGCTACAACATCGTACGACTGTTAACTGACAGATATAGTAACGTAGAGGCTGACAGAGCACTGAAAGACCTGAGTCGAAACAAGGCCCCGGGAGTAGACAACATTCCAATAGAACTACTGATAGCCTTGGGTGAGCCAGCCATGACAAAACTCTACCATCAGTTGAGCAAGATGTATGAGACAGGCGAAATACCCACAGACTTCAAGAAGAATATAACAATCCCAATCCCAAAGAAATCAGGTTCTGACAGATGTGAAAATTACCGAACTATCAGTTTAATAAGCCACGGCAGCAAAATACTAACACGAACTATTTACAGACGAATGGAAAAACTGGTAGTAGCCGACCTCAGGGAAGATCAGTTTGGATTCCGTAGCTATGTTGGAACACGTGAGGCAATACTGACCTGACGACTTATCTTAGAGAATAGATTAAGGAAAGGCAAACCTACGTTTCTAGCATTTGTAGACTTAGAGAAAGCTTTTGACAATGTTAATTGGAATACTCTCTTTCATATTCTTAAGATGACAGGGGTAAAATACAGGGAGCGAAAGGCTATTTACAATTTGTACAGAAACCAGATGGCAATTATAAGAGTCGAGGGGCATGAAAGGGAAGCAGTGGTTGGGAAGGGAGTGAGACAGGGCTGTAGCCTCTCTCTGATGCTATTCAATCTGTATATTGAGCAAGCAGTAAAGGAAACAAAATAAAAGTTCAGAGTAGGTATTAAAATCCATGGAGAAGAAATAAAAACTTTGAGGTTCGCCGATGACATTGTAATTCTGTCAGAGACAGCAAAGGACTTGGAAGAGCAGTTGAACGGAATGGATAGTGTCTTGAAAGGAGGATATAAGATGAACATCAACAAAAGCAAAATGAGGCGTAATGGAATTTAGTCGAATTAAGTTGGGTGATGCTGAGGGAATTAGATTAGGAAATGAGACACTTAAAGTAGTAAAGGAGTTTTGCTATTTGGGGAGCAAAATAACTGACGAAGTAGAGAGGATATAAAATGTAGACTGACAATGGCAAGGAAAGCGTTTCTGAAGAAGAGGAATTTGTTAACATCAAATATAGATTTAAGTGTCAGGAAGTCGTTTCTGAAAGTATTTGTTTGGAGTGTAGCCATGTATGGAAGTGAAACGTCGACGATAAATAGTTTAGACAAGAAGAGAATAGAAGCTTTCGAAATGTGGTGCTACAGAAGAATGCTGAAGATTAGATGGGTAGATCACATAACTAATGAGGAGGTATTAAACAGAATTGGGGAGAAGAGAAATTTGTGGCACAACTTGACTAGAAGAAGGGATCGGTTGGTAGGACATATTCTGAGGCATCAAGGGATCACCAATCTAGCATTGGAGGGCAGAGTGAAGGGTAAAAATCATAGAGGGAGACCAAGAGATGAATACGCTAAACAGATTCAGAAGGATATAGGTTGCAGTAGTTACTGGGAGATGAAGAAGCTTGCACAGGATAGAGTAGCATGGAGAGCTGCATCAAACCAGTCTCTGGACTGAAGACCACAACAACAACAACAACAACATTTAAGACTTGTAGGTCACCTGTGTTGTCATTGTACTCAGACATTATTACCAGCCAGGGTCCCTTTCCTTTCCCTGCAATCACCGAGTGCCGCAAGAATATGAAAACTGATTAAGTATTTACTGCCAGATTTGTGTGTTTGCTAATGACCAGTTTCAGTCTAAATTTTCTGTATCAGTAACTGTTCGTTCTTATATTGCTTAAGAGAGGCTTAAATAATTTGTAGTTTTGTGTATTAAGTCCATTAACTTAAAGTAATGTAAAATTTCACTGGCAAAATTAATAACTAAGGATAGAGCACAAATTGAGGGCGTGCAATTTCATTTATTCTGTATTTAGCATAGGGAGTGACTTATGCTGGCTTGGTATGTATCTCATTGTTGTTATTTTAAAAGCAAAATCAGTTGCTCATTTGCTTAAGATAAATTCACATCAATCTTTTAATAATCAAAAGTAAATTGCTTGCCATTTTCTAAATGTTGCGGTACGTTACACTAAGGTTATTGAAAGCCTTTTTTTACATCACAGAATTTAAGTTAAGCCTGTCATTTATTTAACCAGTAACTTCAATCAGTCTTACTTTCTAAATTTAGTGTTTCAGAATAATTAACTGCAAACTCAGTGATTTTCTCTTGAACTGTTCTGCTGTGGAAAACCGTGAATCACCCTGTTGCCACGCCAGTAATTATTGCTTAAATTTCTTTGCCGTTACCTTTTTAAAATTCTGGAGATTCATTGCCCAGCCGGCTGGCGACAGTTTAATTGTGCCCTTTTTAGCTAATCAGTGTTTTCTGTGTCAGTAATTTTTGTAGTAAATATTACGTGGTACCCTTTCCCCCACTCTGCGGTTCGTGAGCGACAGCACTATATTCCATCCATTTCAAAATTATCATCAGTATTTAGTTTAGGTTTAGAATAGAGTCTTCCTTAAGAAGGGTCTGCTGTATACTTTCCTGCAACTAACCGGTAACAGTAGCCTTACTCAATGAAACATTTGACTAGGCATATGCGATGACAGTCAGTTGTATCGCAGTCCACTAGGCCGACTAGGAAGGGGGAGGTTACCCACCTCTTCCAATCCATCGATGTGGGATAGCGTTGTTAAGATGAAAGCGGTCTTCAAGACAAAGGTAAAGCGGGGCGCCGTCATATATCAAAATGAAGTCATTGGAATCATCGCGAAGTTGAGGAAACAAACAATTTTGCATCTCGTTCAGGTATATCATTTCTGTCTCAGATTCCTCCGCAAAAAAGAAAGATCTACAAACTTTGTGAACGGGAACGGTACAAAATATGTTCCGTTTCTGTGAGCGTGCTTCATGTTCGACGACGACGCCAGGATTTTGGGACCCCAAAATTCGTACAGTATGGCGATTTATTTTATCCGATAGAAGCAACATCGTTTCGTCCGAAAAGATGAGTCCTTCCGAAAAAAATGTCCTCTGCTATATCCTGGAGAAATGAAATGCAAATCCGCGTGGTCTGATGTGCCTTGCCACGGTTCGCGCCGCTTTCCCCGTCAGATTTTGGCTCTGAGCACTATGGGACTTAACTTCTGAGGTCATCAGTCCCCTAGAACCGTATCGGTCGCGCGGTTCCAGACTGTAGCGCCTAGAACCGCTCGGCCACTTCAGCCGGCACCCCCGTCAGAGGTTCGAGTCCTTCCTCGGGCATGGGTTCGTGTGTTGTGCTTAGCATACGTTAGTTTACGTAAGATTAAGTAGTGTGTAAACCTAGGGACCGATGACCTCAGCAGTTTGGTCCCATATGATCTTACCACAAATTTCCAAACAATCGCTGTGTGGGTAAGAGTCACCTACCAATAGAAAGAGTCGATGGTGCGGTGAAAAAGAAGCGTAGCGTGCGACGCGTAAATTCTCAGACTTTATTCATCCAGTATTTGAGAGTGAAAGCACTTAGTGACTTGCAAGATATTTTGTACACGATTTCAAATCCTTGCGAAGTCTTTTTCTCGCTGAGAACTACAAAATGATGACAGGATAAATGTTTATCCCTTACTACTTTTCCATTGTTCATGCAGTAAAAGTACTGCATGAGACATGAAGTTATAATTAAGTACTTCTTTACTACTAACTATACTCGTGGCACATTTTACAGACAGTATTAAAATATACTACTGAAAGTAAGTGCAAAATTATACCATTCTATGATGCATACTTCAGAAGATATGACGTCATAAACAATGGCATGCATGAAAAACTGCCGCATCGGGCATGACGTTTAAATCTATTATTTCTTTGCTACTAGTCTGCAGCTCGTGGTATCGCGGTCGCGATCTCGCTTCCCAAGCACGAGGTCCTGCGTTCGATTCCCGGTGGAGTCAGGGATTTTCACCTACCTCGAGATGACTGGGTGTTTGTGTTGTCCTCATCATTTCACCAGCATTCATGAAAGTGGCGAGATTGGACTGAGCAAAGGTTGGGAATTTGTACGGGCGCTGATAACCGCGCAGTTGAGCGCCCCACAAAGCAATCATCATCATCTTTGCTACTAGCTCTGCTCGCATTAAATGAGGCAGACAATGTCTATATATGCCACTGAATGTGCCGCCAGCACACCGGTCGATCAGGGCTCCGTCTTGAGCGTAGCCCTTTTTGCCATAGCGATCAATCCTATTATGGATTGTATTCCACCTAATGTCTCAGGCTCTCTTTTTGTCGATGACTTCGCGATCTACTGCAGTGCCCAGAGAACACGCCTCCTGGAGCGCTGCCTTCAGCGTTGTCTCGACAGCCTATACTCATGGAGTGTGGCAAATGGCTTCCGGTTCTCCGAAGAGAAGACGGTTTGCATCAACTTTTGGCGATATAAAGCGTTCCTTCCGCCATTCTTACATCTCGGTCCCGTTGTTCTCCCATTCGTGGAAACAACTAAGTTTCTAGGGCTCACACTGGACAGGAAACTTTGTTGGTCTCCGCACGTCTCTTATTTGGCTGCCCGTTGTACACGTTCCCTTAATGTCCTCAGAGTTCTTAGTGGTTCATCTTGGGGAGCGGATCGCACTGTCCTGCTTCGCTTGTATCGGTCCATAGTCCGATCGAAGCTGGATTATGGGAGCATCGTCTATTCGTCTGCTCGGCCATCCCTCTTACGCCGTCTCAACTCCATCCACCATAGGGGGTTACGTCTTGCGACCGGAGCCTCCTGCACTAGTCCCGTCGAGAGTCTTTATGCTGAAGCTGCCGAATTACCATTGACCTACCGGCGCGACGTACTGCTTTGTCGGTATGCCTGCCGGCTGTTGTCAATGCCCGACCACCCCTCTTTATCAGTCCTTCTTCGCCGATTCTCTTGACCGTCAGTATGGGTTGTATGTTTCTGCCCTGCTGCCCCCTGGAGTCCACTTTCGTCGCCTGCTTCGACAATTGGATTTTGCCCTCCCTACCACCTTCAGAGAGGGTGAGAGCCTGACTCCACCTTGGCTCCAGGCTCCGGTTCATATTTATCTCGACCTCAGCTCGCTCCCGAAGGAGGGTACTCCGGCTGCAGTGTATTGCTCACGGTTTGTCGAACTTCGTGCGCGACTTGCCAGTCACACCTCTATTTACACTGATGGCTCCAAAACTGACGATGGTGTCGGCTCTGCCTTTGTCGTCGGGGCCATCACCTTTAAATACCGGCTCCTCGACCAATGTTCCAGCTTTATGGCCGAGCTTTTTGCTCTCCATCAGGCTGTTCAGTATGCCCACCGCCACCGCCATTCACCGTATGTACTCTGCTCTGATTCACTCAGTGCTCTTCAGAGCCTTGGAGCTCCTTATCCGGTCCATCCCTTGGTGCAACGGATCCAGCAGTCCCTCCATTCTTTTGCTGATGGTGGCTCTCCTGTCAGCTTTCTGTGGGTTCCCGGCCATGTAGGAGTGCCTGGGAATGAGGCTGCTGATGCTGCAGCCAAGGCTGAGTCCTCCTGCCTCGGCCCGCCTCCCATTGTGTCCCGTCATCTGATGTTAGTGGGGTTGTATGTAAGAGGCTTGTGTCGTTGTGGTGAGATGCTTGGTCCTCACTTCAAGGAAACAAGCTCCAGGAAGTAAAACCGTTCCCAACTGCTTGGACAACCTCCTCCCGACCATCTCGGAGAGAAGAAGTCCTTCTGACCAGGTTGCGGATTGGGCATTGCCGGTTTAGCCACCGCTACCTGCTCTTCGGTGACCCAGCCCCGCAGTGCCCTTGTGGTCATGTATTAACAGTGCGCCATGTTTTATTGTCGTGTCCCTGTTTTAGTCAATCTCGTGTTGTCCTGTCTCTGCCATCTACTTTACAGGATATTTTAGCTGATGACGCTCGAGCAGCTGCTCGTGTTCTTCGTTTTATTACTTTGACTGGTTTATCCAAAGACATCTAACTCTTTCACTTATTTTATCTGCATCTTTGTAAGAACTTTCTGGTGTCCCCCCCCCCTTGAGTTTTACTAGATTCTATGTGCTCTACCAATTGTGACTGGGCGCTAATGACCTCAGTAGTTGAGCGCCCTTAAACCCCCCCCCCCAAAAAAAAAAGAAAAAACAACAATACCGGTCGACAGAGATGTAGTGCGAACATCCATAGTAGGCACTGGATCAAGGGCGCCTGTCACGAGAGAGGCCAGAGACACACTGACAAGCAACAGGCCGCCTACACCCTCTTGACAGCACATATTTAAGCCGCCACCGCTGACCGGCCGCACTGACTCCCTATTCCAGTTTGGCGTCTGTCAGTTCACACGCAGGCTACGACACTACATAGCGACTAGATTAGTGACCATAGCGGGACTAATAGTGAGACTAAAGTTTGTAATAGCAAGATTGACGATATTGCGTGCAAGAGGACTATTACTGATGAGCTTGTACTACGAACATGGACTCTATTCCAGTTAAGTAAACGTTCATGTAACAAAGAACCATATTAATCCACGTATGCAATTTTGTTGTAGGAAGAGGATACCGGCCACCCATATCATCATCCTCTCCCTTGCTTCCTTACAGTACAAGACTCTACATATCTCACTGTGCGACATGTAGTTTAGGACGTATGATATCATAAACAGTTAGATGCATGAAAAACTGCCACATAGTGCATGACATTCAAATGCACTACTTCGTTGCTACTAACTCCATTCGCAACACATTTTGGAGACAATACATTTCACATATGCCGCTAAATGTAGGTACAAAATTATACGATGGTACAACACGTAGTTTAGGAGATATCACGTCATAAAAGACGTTGCGTGATATTGGCGTCCACACACGCTATACATAAATACCTGTGCTGCGCCGCATTTCTCCGCTAGTACTTAATAAACTTGTTGTACACTGTTTACGAGAGCCCACCCTGGTGTGCATCATACCACCTTCACCCGTCCACTCTCCACAGCCAGTCGAACAACCTGCACAATCTTCTCGTGATGTAGTCCCTGTGGAGAGACCCGTGCCTCAACTCCTTTCCACACAGCACCCTTCAGTCCGTGGAGTCATCGCGCTACTGCCGACAACCTGTGCGATGTGTCGGTATGGTGCTCCAGTGTCCCTCGTATCAGTAATTCGACCTTTTCCAGAGTTCTAAAGATGTTGATTATCTGCAACAGCACGGCCGACGCTGGCTTCCGCTGTCCACCTGAACGTTAGACACACCCAATAGCGTCACGTACTCACACAATTCTTCCTCTAAGTAAACGGCTTTTTCCTGTGCTGAAAATAGTGAAAAGAAATTCGCATAAGAATTAAATTTTTATAGACAGATGTTGCCTGCATGTAAATACCGGGGTATCAGTATGGTAGCTCGCGGTCAAGGGGTGTGTGTGGTCTCACACTTTGCACTTCTGCCACTGTAGTCCACACAGAATATCAGACTGTTGCCACATGGTTGAGTGGCTCAATACCCTCGTTTGCATGTCGCATCTCATTTTCATCAAATCTATTCATATTTTATGTCATTGCAGGGTGGTAACAGGCCAAGTAAGGTTATCCTAATGAGAGTATTTGTACTGAGAGCTCAAAGTACTTTTCACTTGATTTCTATGCATTTTGAGAACTATGTGGTCTTGCTTTCAGTTTCATCTGTTAATTCCTTAGATGGCCTGTTGCGAGGTAAGCACCGGAGGATGGGGAAAACTGCATTACCGCGGGGGGGGGGGGGGGGGGGGTTGCACTTCTGCGAATACTGAGAGGATCGTACATCAATGGGCTTGAGTGCCTGGCAGGACGACTGACCGTGGTCGATTTTCGCTTATTGTATTGTATGCACGACGAAACGACATGCGAGCCATCTGAGTGTCGCCGCAGATTGTGTGTTTACCATTCCAGTGCGTCTGGAACGAAGACTACTGGCGCCAACTGACTGCATTGTCCTCATGATTCTGAGAATACTTGTGGACCGTGCCCTGCTGGGTGTGACTGTCTGGCGCCGGATGGCCATTGGTCTATACATGTTGTTTTCGGAGCCGGTCAATAGGCAAGTTCAGTGCCTCGAGCTCTACAGCAGGGGCATGATTCGTCAACTTAAACTGAGACCAGTTGACATCATAAAGCTCTGCTCGAAATTGGAGGGAATGGTCGCTGTTGGCGCGAATGATGTTCTGAGATAGTGTGGGGGAATTTTGGAATCAGCACTGAATGTTGATTCGCGGCTTTTCGAGGATAGTGGGGAGTTGAGTAATGTTGGCTTGACTCTTGCCTGGGCCCAGGGCATTCGTGATCCGATCTTCATCGTAGTTGGACGGCCTTGGGGCATAGTCGACTTTTTCGGCAGAACTTAGAATTCTCAGGCAGCCTCCAAGGCCAGGGGTCGAAACAGAGTGTGAAGCAACATAAATCATTTAATAAAAGCAAGTCTTCTGGTCCAGACTGTATACCAATTAAGTTCCTTTCGGAGTATGCTGATGCATTAGCTCCACACTTAACAATCATACACAACCGTTCGATCGACGAAAGATCCGTACCCAAAGACTGGCAAGTTGCACAGGCCACACCAATATTCAAGAAAGGTATTAGGAGTAATCTACTAACTTACAGGCCCATATCCTTAACGTCGGTATGCAGCAGGATTTTGGAACACATATTGTGTTTGAACATTATGAATCACCTCGAAGGAAACTGTCTATTGACACACAGTCAACATGGGTTCAGAAAACATCGTTCCTGTGAAACACAACTAGCTCTTTATTCACATGAAGTGTTGAGTGCTACTGACAAGGGATTTCAGATTGATTCCGTATTTCTGGGTTTCCGGAAAGCTTTTGACATGGTACCACACAAGCAGCTCGTAGTGAAATTGCGTGCTTACGGAATATCGTCTCAGTTATGTGGCTGGATTTATGATTTCCTGTCAGAGAGGTCACAGTTCGTAGTAACTGATGGAAAGTCATAGAGTAAAACAGAAGTGATTTCTGGCGTTCCCCAAGGTAATGTTACAGGCCCTTTGCTGTTCTTTATCTATATAAATGATTTGGGAGACAATCTGAGCAGCCGTCTTCGGTTGTTTGCAGATGACGCTGTCGTTTATCGCCAAATAAAGTCATCAGAAGATCAAAACAAACTGCAAAACGATTTAGAAAAGATATCTTGTAACGTCCCCTTAGAAAAATTTCTGAATTACTGTGCTGATTCAAATGGTTCAAATGGCTCTGAGCACAATGGGACTTAACATCTGTGGTCATCAGTCCCCTAGAACTCAGAACTACTTAAACCTAACTAACCTAAGGACATCACACACATCCATGCCCGAGGCAGGATTCGAACCTGCGACCGTAGCAGTCACGCGGTTCCGGACTGAGCGCCTAGAACCGCACGGCCACCGCGGCTGGCTACTGTGCTGATAAACCTCTTACATTATTTGCTTTTCAAACAGCTGAGCAAAACAGAACGTACTCAAACATTCACTAAAGTGACACACAATATTTGTAGCGCAACGCAATCTGACTTTCAAAAATCCCTACAAAACAATGGCCCTGACTAACATTAACCTATACCTTTCACAAATCACTTACCTCACCAAAATCTTCGTTACTCGAACTACTGCAATACAGCGAGCGGCACTACTGCCAGCTAAATAAAAGATTCAAACTACTGAAGGTACTAACTACTGATAGGCATAGTTAGCAAATGAAATATTTTGATAGAGAACAAACAATGTATTTACCTTAAGAGTGTTGAAAAATCATAATATACATAGCAGTTCATCACATCCAGTCTTACAAATTTCAAAACTCCGCCATTTCTCTCCCCACATCCACCACTGCAGGCGGCTCACCTCCAACTGCGCAATAGACTTGGCCACTGTTCCTATGTTTCGATACGGTGTATTTGATACGTGGAACTGTTTCAGTGTTTGGGAACGGCTGTGGTTCACTGTTTCGAAACAGTGGTGTTTCATTCGCCCCTATCTCGGACCAGATTCGATCTCGAGCCAGACACAGAAACTGTATCGTTGTTTCAAAATAAGGCTGTTTCAGTCCACCTGTGCCTGGAACGGACTAATTGTATCGAAACAGTGGTGTTTCATTCCGCTCTGTGTCGGACGAGATTCGGGCTCGGCACAGGTACTAAAACACAACATACCACTTCATGAAACTCTTTCAAGAGTGTCGAAATCTTTTTGACAAGCAATAGCATGAAGCTTAAGATATCCGAAAATAAAGCTTCGTTTCTAGCTGACTGTCCTGCTTCGAAATGGCGTAACATCTGCTTTATAAACACTAACCAAACTATAAAACAACACATACTATTCACATTCAAAATAATAAATATGTGAAAATCATTCAGTTAAATTACACTTTTTTTATAACAGACGCTTCTCTGTTCATGTACAGTAATCATATTAAGAAACGCAAGTAAGCCTACAACATTTTGAATAAAAAAAGGCGTAGAGTGATAGTTATTATACATATACATAAATTTTATGTAGGTATAATTGCAAGCAATCTGTTTGACAAATCACTGATAGTGTAATGGTGTATGGGAAGGGCTGGGAAGCATGGTGAATTTATAGTAACGGTTCGAAACACCTTGAAAGACAAAATTCTTTCTGTTATATTTTGTTATTTATTCGAATTATTTGGCGTTATTTGTGAGTCTATAGTCACTGTGTCTGTTATCCACAATGATTCCCTTTGTGTGCATGGAAATTAGCAAGATGGGTATATTACCCATACTAACGGAATGTGGGAATCCCAGTAGCATATCCGTTGTTTCTGCAGCTCGCTCCCACCTCCAGTTCCATTCGTGGTGGTTCTTCTGTCTTCAGCTATGGCTGTCCTCAGCCAATTGAAAAGTGTGAAAGTCACACGACACGAAAGCAGCGCATTTGCTGCAGGAAATACGAAACTGCCAAGACGTCTAAGTGATAGTTTCATACTTTCTGCGACATGATTAGCGCTCTCGCACCTCATTTGTGTTCATGTGGACATACTTAAACAGTAGACATTCAAGATGATAAAATATGTAGGTTTATTAGATTAGAAAACACAAACTGTTTCACTGTTTCGAAACAGCGTATCGGAACATTACATTGTACTGTTTCATTTGTTTCGAAACAGTTAATTGTTTCAGTTTGCCCATCTCTACTGTGCGACGCTACGCGCTGTTCACATCCAGCTGCCCAACACTACAATGGCAGACAATAATGCAAACTAGCCACAGACTGCACACAGCACAGCCAGTGATTTTTCAAACAGAGCACTACGTGGCGTTACCAATAAGAAAACCTAAACCGCCTACTTACATAGCCCCCATGCTCCCCACAAAAAATTTTACAAATTGTTTTGGGCACTGGCCAATACAGATTTGAAAAAAATTTTTCATAATTACAGTAAGAAAGATATCAAATGCACACACTTATTAATACAATGTTGGTCAAAAGCTAATATTTTCCCACAGTCCACAAAGACAGTCCTGATCATTCATCACAGTAAAACTGCCGTTTCTTTTCTCAAACTCTGAGCAGTAAAAGACAATGCACACAGAAGTAGTGGATTTCCACACAGTCTAAAAGAAGTAGTGTTGTCCTTCCAACGGAAAGACAGTGCTGACTCTTGACATGCAGACAGGTAATGGGCCACAACAGAGCAAACCCACTGCAGAGTCAGTCGAAGTTTGGAAGAATATTGGTAGGTAGGTCATCACAGAGCAGACCCACTATAGTCTTGGTAGAGAGTATGGCATTGGTGGGCCACCAAAGGTGCAGACCCACTGCAGTCCTTGTAGAAATAATGGTATTGATGGATCATCAAAGGTGTAGACCCACTGTAGTCCTTGTAGAGATGGCCAGCAGCCATCTACTGTTATATGGCCTACCCCATCTTAAGCTAACTTAAATCTACTGAGCTCAGATGCTAAACTAAGGGTCGAGGCAATGCAGCAGCACAAAACAATTAACACAAACAGTAATGACAAAAAAATGGAAACTGGCAAAGCAAGCAGCAATATTACAACTAATATAAGGCAATGAGCAGCAAACAAGAAAAATAAATCAGTAGTAAAACTGGCTTAACAGAGTAATGTAAAGTGAAATTTAGTAGCACTATGCCTGGCAAACAGCAGCAGCAAATGCAATAACTTATATCTAAACATGACATAGCTCAAGCAGAAAAAAATATTACACTAAAGACAACAATGCAGACAAGGGAAATGTATATTCACATCTTAATGTCTATGTAATTAAAGTGGTGCACCACAACTTATTCTACGAGAAGTATTACAAGTAGTTGAAAAGAAAATTATGTATGCAAATCCTGTGAAGGGAAATGATTATTTGTGCTCTTTTTTCTAAGAAAGTACATCATAAACGTATCCTTTACTGGGTCTGTAGACAGAAAATAGTGATATTAGTACATCTATTAAACTTTATTTTAACCAATGCTGCAGTGCAGTTAGAAACTTGATATTAAACAAAATGAGAAAATATATATATAAAGCAACATATGAAACGTCATTCACTAGGCAAATGGCGTCTCCAAAGGCAAAAAAATTCTCTCAACTAGAAAGACAATAGATGTAAAATGTTTCTCAGCATTTCATTAGGCATTTTAGAAAATATCATAAATTAAGAGCTCCACAGTGTAATCATATGTTTTCAAGTCTGAGCGTGTCGTATTTGCGATGCTTTCTACAAAGGAATGTCAATAGCGAGGCTAATGGCCCCTTTTTTTCCACATGTGCCTCTGAAAGGCACACACTAACGGCTTTTTTCCAGGCGACTGTCACGCAGCTGGGTGCCCACGACTCATTACGTGAAGGTGGTCACTTAACTTTCTTATTAAAATATTTACGACACCAGTTTGCATTACAGTGACAGTCTCATATAAAAAATTTCACAGGTCGAGAATTTGCGTTGCAAATGTGTAGAAACAAAATCCTATGAATATAACAGTGTGCAAAAAATTTTCGCCTGCGTTGTGATACATTAATGCATTTACATACATTTCATAACTCTTAAAGTACGATTCTTGGTTTCCAACATCCTTTTTCACAAGTCAGAGTCCCTAACCACTACTCATTATTCCTTACCTTACTACACATATACATATTAATCGACACTTCTTCAATATTTCATATTAATAAATATGTAGCATAATCAAATTCCTCATATAACATCAGCTTATTGATCATAAACATACCCTAACAGCATAATACACATCGTCGTCATAAAAATAACATCATAACACCTCAGTCAAATCTCAAAAACGTCGTAGCTTTCTGCAATAATGTCAAAACCTAAAAAAAAAATCTCTGCTCATTTCAATAGTGTCATCTACCTCAAACGTACTTTAAAATCAAACTCCCTTACCAAATACATCATTCAAAGCTCTCATAGTATCACAATGGTTCCAAAAAAAATATGAACAGTTCACAAAGTACAGACAAAATACAATTTCATAAGTGTGAAGTTCCCCAACTGTGTAATTGCGTAAACATGTGTCACTGATGTAGTAAAAAAAATGTTTATCTCTCAGTTAAATGATCAGATAGCTGTGTAATTTGTGTGTTAGAGAAATATGGTACCGATGTGTAAAGTTTTATAAGCAAATACCATATTAGCTAGGGCTCCTTGTGCTTGCCAAACACATGGTACACAAAGTAGAAGTGTACCCCCTGAGGATTAATGTAATTATACCCTCAGGAGTTACAGATTACAGCAATGGAATGAAATGTATCACGGAAAACCTTTGTATCATTGTACTTCAAATTTCTTTAAAAATAAATGTTTTAACTACAAAATTAATCACTCAAATATGCGTACTGTAGCGCTAAATTGTGCGTCTTGTTGTAAGATAATCTCTGTGAAAGTGTCGTAGTTATCGTCCTCTGAAAGCTAAGTTCTGCAGAAGTCAATGTACTTACCTCGTGATAAACAAAAGTGAAATGCTTTGCGTATAGATATTTTAGTTATTACGCTTATTGCCGTGATGAAGAAAGTACTGTGCTGTAACTTATTGTTGTGCTATGGAAAAGGCTGTCTCCTTGTAGCTATACCACAAAAGTTACTACTAAAACATGTTTTACTTTCTAGAATAATTCAGAAAAACTGTGCAGATATAAAACAGATACACCGCAAAAGCAACATTGTAAATTGTCACTCATTACTAGTGTCGTGATAAAATCGTGTAGCTGTCACATAAACTAACCACTGTGTCATCTGGTATCTCACAGAAAGTACTTTAAATCCAGAATAAATTTTCAAGTAAACCAAAATGTTGCATTAAAATCTCATTAGCAGTACTGGTAAATGTTCTAAGTATGTGAGCCTTATAGTCGTTACGTAATCATGCAACTAACAAGCAAGAATGTGCACACACAATAACACTGTGTCGTCTGTTCACAATAACAATGCATTCGTAATTTCTGTTTAAATAAGTTCTCTTGGTTCTTGACTGGATATTTAACTTCAAAACATTGTTGCATGTTAACAATTTCTAAATGTGACAAAGAGTACTAGTAACATGAAGTGAAAAATTTTATAGCAAAGACTAAATTAAAAAGCAGATTATCTCTCAATAAACGGTTTTACATGTGAAATGTGGTGCAATCCTTTACTCTTCCTAGTGCGCAGAGGTTCAACTTGAACGCAATTATCACGCGGTATACGTCGGTAAGGAATGCTAAACTTTTTCTCAAGGTTACCGTCTATGTTATTTTTCTCTGAGCCAGCCGGCGCATGTGGCTGCCTGCGGTGCAAGTCATTGTCTGTCTATTTGTTGGCGCGCGTCGTTATTGGGATTAGAAGACCTAACTTCTACAAATTCACCTTGTCGAGAGTGCCCTGCTCTGAATCTCGCCAGTTCTGATGCAATACAGGTCTGTCGTTACGATCATATCGTCTATCGTCATGTCGGTAGATTCCATAGTTTCTTTCTTGTCGGTTGCATGGTGGAGAATTTCTCCCTGAATCGTAACTGCGCACTGAACTGTTGCGTCTGAAGCTATTCTGTCTCCCTTGATAATAATTGTTTTTGTTCCCATATTGTCTGTTTCTATGGTTGTCTCTGTCATATTCATTACTACGGAAATGCGATCTTTCTCTGTAACTATTACTCTGCCAGTGGTTGTCATACGGGTGGTGTCTGTTTTGTTCACAATTTGCGTTGTCAGAATAGCCTTGTCGTGTCCAGTTATTATTTCTTTCGTCGCGGAATTGTGACGGATGTGACCTGTAATTGTTGTGCTCCTGTTTTCGCGTCCCGCGATTGTCAGTGTCGATTTTCAATTCTTGTAAGAGTCCCTGAAAAACTTCAGTGTCGTCTTTGCAACGTCCTGCCAAAATAATATGTCGTAAATGTTCAGGCAATTTGATTAAGCAAATGCGGATGAGTTGTGAGGGGCTGTATGGGTTTGAAAGATACTGATTCTTATGTAACATGTCTTCGAAATATGTCACAAGACTGGAAAATTCAGATTGTTCGAAATGTTGCATCATTATGATGCTATGTTTTACTCGGTCTTGTGTGGCTTGAGACCAATATGCTGAGAGGAAGGCATGATAAAATTCTCCTTCACTATAGCAGTCGTGAATGACCGATCGCATTCTTACAGCTGGTTGATTCTCTAAATAGCCACACATAAATTATAATCTGTGCTCTAATGACCAGTTGGGAGGAAAACAATGAGAGAATTGATGAAGTCACGCTTGTGGATGAATGTCGTTGCCAGAATTCTTAAATGTTTTGAATTTTACATGTAGTAATGAACAGCTTATAGTCAAAATCATCGTGTCGGCGAGTCGCATATCGGTCACTGTTACGTCGTGTCGGCGGTTCCATCTCAAAATTCGGTGCACCTTGCCAATTTTTTTCATAATTTCCGAAATGCCCTGTGTTATTATTTTGTGGCTTTTCCGTATTTCTAAGTCCCTCTTCCCGTGTTGGAGCGCGAGTTTCCTCTGAAATATGTAATTCTTGTATTACTTGTGCCAACTGATCTTGTACTTCCCCGATTTCTCTTTGGTGTTGCGTATTAATTTGATTCTGATTTTGTTGGAATCTCCTGATTTGTTCGTACTCTTCTGTGTCATTAAAGACTACTGGTCTTGCGTCATTCAGATTATCATCTACCTTCGTAGATAAATTATTTAGCTGATCCGAAAGTTCGACTACTTTCTCTGATAATGAATTTCCTCCATGTGTCTTTCTGAACCAATTTTCAGAGTATTTACTGTGTCCTTTAAGTTTTCCTGAGTTTTTGCAAGTAGCATAACCGAATCGGTAGATGCAGCTGAGTCAGTTTTAGCCCGCAAGGTCTCATGATTTTCATGAACATTGGTTTGCAGTTCTTTTATGGCTGCTTCGTGATTCTGTAATCTATTTTCATGCCGCAAAAAAATAGGTTGAAAATGCTCACAAATTTGTGTTTTTACGTAATTACAGACTTTTTGACATTTCGATTCAATGTTATGTAACGCAGTAGTTAAATCTTCACGTGTTTGTTCAAGTGTGGTGTCTAACTTCCGAAGATTTTGTTCCATTGTGTCTAAGTTTTGAAGCTTTTGTTGTGTTTGTCTCTGATTTTGTTCCATTGTGTCTAACTGTTGCTGTGTGTCTCTGATTTTGTTTCATTTGTTGCATTAATTGCAATGATAATGTATTAGTTTCTGGAATCTGTTCCTCTATGCTTTTCGGCAGTGCATTTGCACCGGCAACATTCACATTTTGACAAGCAGAAAATGTGTCTTGACTTGTATGAGAAAACGGTAAGGACGCAAAACCTGAATCCACAGTATTTGCAAGATTGTGTCCTGTCATTCCGGATTCCTGAGGCGAGCTGTTCCCGACCGATCGATCGATAATGCTTCCCTGTTCACTAATTGTTTCACTGCCTACACCATTATTTGCAGCCCCCTCCATTTCCCTATGCACAATTACCAAATTACTATATTGAACATTAGTTAATTCATTACTCGGCGGCGCTAACACCCTGCTTTCGTCTTCACTGTCATTTCACAGTTTATTTGGAGCCTAGTATTACGTTTTTCACACGCCATTATTGTCACAATATTTCACATGACAACACAGAAAATCACAATTTGAAGAGCAAAATAAGAAAACACATTAACATAGCATTGAAAATAATATCTCGTTAATTGCAAGCGCAGCTGCGAAATACACTCCTGGAAATTGAAATAAGAACACCGTGAATTCATTGTCCCAGGAAGGGGAAACTTTATTGACACATTCCTGGGGTCAGATACATCACATGATCACACTGACAGAACCACAGGCACATAGACACAGGCAACAGAGCATGCACAATGTCGGCACTAGTACAGTGTATATCCACCTTTCGCAGCAATGCAGGCTGCTATTCTCCCATGGAGACGATCGTAGAGATGCTGGATGTAGTCCTGTGGAACGGCTTGCCATGCCATTTCCACCTGGCGCCTCAGTTGGACCAGCGTTCGTGCTGGACGTGCAGACCGCGTGAGACGACGCTTCATCCAGTCCCAAACATGCTCAATGGGGACAGATCCGGAGATCTTGCTGGCCAGGGTAGTTGACTTACACCTTCTAGAGCACGTTGGGTGGCACGGGATACATGTGGACGTGCATTGTCCTGTTGGAACCGCAAGTTCCCTTGCCGGTCTAGGAATGGTAGAACGATGGGTTCGATGACGGTTTGGATGTACCGTGCACTATTCAGTGTCCCCTCGACGATCACCAGTGGTGTACGGCCAGTGTAGGAGATCGCTCCCCACACCATGATGCCGGGTGTTGGCCCTGTGTGCCTCGGTCGTATGCAGTCCTGATTGTGGCGCTCACCTGCACGGCGCCAAACACGCATACGTCCATCATTGGCACCAAGGCAGAAGCGACTCTCATCGCTGAAGACGACACGTCTCCATTCGTCCCTCCATTCACGCCTGTCGCGACACCACTGGAGGCGGGCTACACGATGTTGGGGCGTGAGCGGAAGACGGCCTAACGGTGTGCGGGACCGTAGCCCAGCTTCATGGAGACGGTTGCGAATGGTCCTCGCCGATACCCCAGGAGCAACAGTGTCCCTAATTTGCTGGGAAGTGGCGGTGCGGTCCCCTACGGCACTGCGTAGGATCCTACGGTCTTGGCGTGCATCCGTGCGTCGCTGCGATCCGGTCCCAGGTCGACGGGCACGTGCACCTTCCGCCGACCACTGGCGACAACATCGATGTACTGTGGAGACCTCACGCCCCACGTGTTGAGCAATTCGGCGGTACGTCCACCCGGCCTCCCGCATGCCCACTATACGCCCTCGCTCAAAGTCCGTCAACTGCACATACGGTTCACGTCCACGCTGTCGCGGCATGCTACCAGTGTTAAAGACTGCGATGGAGCTCCGTATGCCACGGCAAACTGGCTGACACTGACGGCGGCGGTGCACAAATGCTGCGCAGCTAGCGCCATTCGACGGCCAACACCGCGGTTTCTGGTGTGTCCGCTGTGCCGTGCGTGTGATCATTGCTTGTACAGCCCTCTCGCAGTGTCCGGAGCAAGTATGGTGGGTCTGACACACCGGTGTCAATGTGTTCTTTTTTCCATTTCCAGGAGTGTATTTAATCCACAAATCATTTGATAGACAGATGTAGAATCCCACTTCCTGTCGTTTATTATGATAAAATTCCCTTTTTCTTTATGTGGTTCTATGCGTTTCAGTCTGGAACCGCGCGACTGCTACGCTCGCAGGTTCGAATCCTGCCTCGGGCATGGATGTGTGTGATGTCCTTAGGTTAGTTAGGTTTAAGTATTTCTAAGTTCTAGGGGCTGATGACCTCAGATGCTAAGTCCCATAGTGCTCAGAGCCATTGAACCCTTTTTCTTTACTGAGTACATAATGACTTTTATTAAATTGTTGTGAGTGTGCACTCCTTATTTTACCAACCAGCAGAGTCCACTATCAGTTGCTTTCATTACCGTTGTGCGCATAATCAATTGGGTGGTAGGCAAGGAGGGGGTCGAGTGCGTGTCCAGTAATCATGCAAAATTCGCCAAAATTAAAGAGTTTAAAACTCTTCTTCCCCCAGCACCTCGCACGGTTCCTATGCAGAATTCTGCTGCCGAAGACATCAGAAACGCTTTTACAGGGCCTTAACGAATTACACTTCACTGAATGACCAATGCTATCCATAGTTCGAAACGCTACGCTCTAGCTCCCTACTTGTTACTACTAACAATGCGAGTGCGGTTTGATAAGTCTGGTAAAAAAGCAAGAAAAAATGTTTCTTTCGTAAACAACTCACCTTACTTCTCGACAAAGTCTCCCCTGAGAGATAAACACTTGGCGCAGCCATCCTCCAACTTTTTCATCCCATCGGAAATAATAAGTACCGTAAAACTCAGCAAAATATTTATTAACTGCAACGATCACTTTCTCATTTGATGAAAACTTCTTCCCAGGAAGACTAAGTTCCTAGTTATGGAGTAGGAAGAAGTGACTTGGAGCTAAGTCTGGTGAACAGGATTGATGAGGAACCAATTCAATGAAATTCGTGCACTTTCGCCATTGATATCGCTGATGTGAGGGATAGTGCATTATCCTGGCGAAAGAGCACTTTTTTTGCGTGCCAACGTTGGTCTTCTAACAGCCAATGCAAGTTTCAAACGATCCAACAGCGAATCATAGCAGAGCCCAGTTAAGATTTTGCCTTTTTCCAAATAATCTAGGAGGATTATTCTTTTTGAATCCCAAAAAATAATGGTCATCATCTTACCAGCTGACAAACTAGTCTTTGTCTTCTTCGGTGCATTTTGTCCATTATTTTGACAGCAGTTTTGGTTCTGGTCATGTATAATGTAGCCAGGTTTCACCAACAGTCACAAATCGGAGCAGAAAGTCTTGCTGATTTCAACTAAACATCGCCATACATTGTGTAGAAATGTCGTGCCGGATGCGCCTTTGGTCGACTGTGAGCAATCGCGCACGCACGTCGAAACAGATCCGTCATAGCCAATGCTCTGTGCAGGATATTATGCACTCGCTCAGTCGAGATGCCTACAGTCTCAGCAATCTCAATAATTTTTATGTGGCGGTCTTGGACTACCATACCATAGATTTTGTCAGTGGTTTCCTTTGTGGTAACCTCAATTGGACGGCTTCGGTGCTTATCCCACCAGGTTTAAACTTATTGACCCAAAAATAAATGGTCTTCAATGACGGTGCAGAGCCCGCGTGAACTTCATTCAGTTCTGTTTTGATTTGAGCGGCAGTCCAGACCTTCAAATGAAAATATTTATTAACAGCATTAAACTCGGTTTTCTCCATTTTAAATCACAGTTGACACACTGACCAATTCAGATAGATGTCAACAGTGAACAGTACGCTAAACATTGTTGAAATTCCTTATACAACCCTTTGAATAATCAAACTTACCCACCATGAAGGCACAACAAAAACTGGAAATTTGTGGTAAGGTCTTATGGGTCCAAACTGTTGAGGTCATCGGTCCCTAAGCTTACACACTACTTAATCTAACTTAAGCTGACTTACGCTAAGGACAACACTCACACCCATGCCCGAGGGAGGACTCGAGCCCCCGACGGGGGGACATCAAAAATGTTCCATTGTTTCATGGAAATTTACCAAACTTATCAAACCACCCTCGTACTGTACAACAAGTCCCACTTCACCTTTCCTCTAGGGCCTGAAAACAGGGCGATTTTTTGAAGCGTACAAAAACATTAACTGCAGAAAATAGAGACAATCTGCTGACGAAAAATCCTGTTCCATTTTTTGATTTGCTCAAAGGTTTAGTCAAAAACTGTCAAACATTTTTGTCCATAACCCACCACCCGTGACTAAACAGTCAGCTGATTTCGGATGTTGGAGCAAGCAGCTGTGTGGCAGGCATCCTGGTTTGTGTAGAAAATACACGGTGGATGCTGGAGGCTTCCTGGTTTGCGTAGACAACACGCGATGGGTCCGAGAGACTTTCTATTTGTGTAGACTGCACGCAGTGGATACATACAAGGGAGGCTACGCTAAATTCTCCTGGGAAGTAGCGCTACCACCCAAGCCCAGAGCATGTACGGCGTTTCCGAAGTAACGATATTCTTTCATTTGGTTCACCTGCACTTGTCAGCAGCGTGGTTGGCATAGGTGAAACAGCTTCATGAAATCTTTTTAACCCTAGGATGCATATACAGGGCCTCCGAGGTCCTTGTATGTCTTCATTTTTCAAAAAATTGTGTAATTTTTTGTTTGATTTCAAACTGCTTTCCAGTACTATTTCACTAACACTGTGACATTCCTCCTATCAAGTCTGAACAAGATACCTTTTTAAGTTTTTTGTTTAATTCAATACGTTTACCCATACACAGTGAATGCATAAGCAGGGCTTCAGAAGCCCTCACATATTTCTAAATGTTCTTTAGCCTATATTGTCTTCAACACTTGTTTGGGAGCAGTTATTAATTCAACTATAACTGTAGTAGTATTTCCAGCAACAGGAGTGCCAACAGCAGCAGAAGCTGTAGTAGTAATAGTATAACTAAAAAATAATACACACTGCTTTCACATATTGGCGATGTCGGTGTATTATTGATCTTTTTGCTATCAAATATTTTATTATTGCATAGTATTGTTATCCTGTGCTGCTCTTGTCAGCCTCATTGTTACTGTAGTTAGTTTGTTGCTGCAAGGCCCATATTGCTACGAGTATGACTCGTTTGGTGCTGCACAAACTGCTGTTCGAAAGACACGCCTTTTGCTATGGCCTCGACACGCAAAGTAAGAGAGTCAGTACGTCCAAATGCAGCTAGCTAATTTTGAAAGTGTTGTGGCTCAGTGGTTTGAAGAAGATGATTCTTGCGGGGAAGGAAATATTTTTGGAAGATGCAAGTAGTGAAAAGTCAGCCAATGAACCTGCAGATGTGAATATTGAGGCAGATGACAGTCCTTCCGATAATATTACTTCATCAGAGTCTGAAAATGAAGAACCACCACAAAAAGGTATAGAAGACCACACATACATTAGTCGGAATGGAACGATTTGGAAATTAGATCTTCCTGCAACTTTTTGTACGCCTGTCCATAATATCGTAGAGAAGGCACCTGGTCCAGCCCGTGGTTTGAAAACCTGTAAACCTAAGGATGCCTGGGACTATTTCATCTCCAAGGTAATACAAGAGGAAATCATCAACTGTACGAATATTGAAGGCAGAAGAGTGCCTGCTTTGCGTGGTAAAATGTGGAAAAACGTATCGTTCGCTGAAATGGAGGGTTTTCTTGGTCTTTTACTGCTTTCTGGTGTTGAGAAGAGTTGGAATGTCCCTATTAGAGAATTATTCTTGGATGAAAAGGCAAATCCTACATATAAGGCCACCATGTCAGTAAATACTCGTAGATTCGAGGATATAAGGAGAATGATTAGATTTGATGACAGGCGTACCCGTGAAGCTCGATCTGCAGATGACAAACTTGCAGCTGTTCGCTATGTACGGGAACTATTTCTTCACAAGTGTAGAAATACAATGATTCCCAATGATTCGCTCACAGTTGATGAGCAGCTAGTCCCATTCCGTGGAAGATGCAGCTTCACCCAGTATATGCCCTCTAAACCAGCCAAGTACGGCATGCAAATATTTTGGTTATGTGATACTACATCTGCATATGCTTTAGACGAAAGACGGGAAGACGGGAAGAAAGCCCACTGAAACTATTCAGAAAAATCTTGGATTGAATATGGTGAAAGATCTTGCTAAAAGCATTGAAGGATCATCAAAAAATATTCCTGTTGACAACTTCTTTACTAGTGTGCAGCTGGCAGAAGAGATGCTTCAGAAGCAAATTACAGTGGTGGGAACAATCAAACAAAATAAACCAGAAATTCCTAATGAGATGAAACCATCTGCCTCAAGAGCGATTCATTCCTCTTTGTTTGCATTTAGAGGTGACATTACAATGGTGAGTTATGTTCCCAAAAAGAAAAAGTCTGTATTTCTCATTACCACAATGCATCACGACAGAAACATTGATGAAACTCGTGCAACAAAGAAACCAGATATAACTCTACAAAGGGTGGAGTAGATCAAATGGACCAGAAAATTCGTTATTACACTTGAAAGAGACAAACAAGAAGATGGTCATTTGCATTATGGATGAATATGATGGACGTCACAGCAATGAACAGTGAAATTTTATTTTCTGCCCAACATCTGACATACCATAGTGGAAGAAGTGATAAAAGGAGTTTGTTCCTAAGAGATTTAGCAGAGAAAGTGGTAAGACCACTAATGGAACTTTGTATTCAGATCCCTAATATTCCAAAGAAAATCGTTGATGCCATGCAAAGATGTGGTGCTCAAAAAGATGTCATATTGCCGAACCAACTACCTGTTTCAGGAAAAAGAAGATGCAATTATTGTCTGTATAATAAACACAGGAAAAGTGCTATGACATGCATTAAGCGTAAAACCAACATTTGTAAGGAACATAGTGGCGTTCTTTGTGCTTCTTGTTTGTCACATGTTGAAAACTAAGAAAAATGCAATTTTATGTGAACAATGAATAATAACTTTTTGTCAAAATATTACCTATATACATAATGTTGTGAATAAAGAGTATGTTTTAATTGAAGAAATTGGTTGTAATAAATGTTATAAAATGTAAACTGCAACTTATAAGTGAATTAATAAAATTATTTGTATACGTTCTATGTAAATGGATGTAATTAATAAAAATTCAATCTTAGAGTTTTTTAAAAAAAATTAATAAAATGTTGATTAGGCCCACCAGATCCTGTTACTGTATCTTAGGAATCTTTCAATATGACAATAAATTTGACAGAAATAAATTTAACTCCAAAGAATGATTATATGAAAAGAGAAAAATTTTAAATTAGGGCAGGGCCTTGGAGGCCCTGCATATGCATTCATGTGTGTTTTCGGCACCATGTATCCTAGGGTTAATGTGATAATTTTACGTATGAGTTAACCTCTTTTGTCATTTATGAGCTAGAAAAAAGCAATGAGCTCTGTATGTATTGTTTTGCGTCAAAGCAGGTGCCTAACTTTTAGGTTTTGTTCAACATTATCTGTGCTTCATTTATTTCCTCATACAAATCGCAAAGTCGCCCCGTGTACTCTGCGTAGGTAAATACTAGTGCTTCAAAAATTATTTGATTGGACTCACTGCAATGTTGTCATCGTCAGAAACTAAACGCGACGCCCTGTTGATGTAGGCACCCTTCTCTGTCCCCCGCCTCTGTACCGCTGTTGCAGTTCTTGAACACCGATGCTCTGAGCCGGCTTTCTTTTTTCTACCGCCATTTTTCCTCCTAAAGTGCTTTTTACGAAGCTGTTGTGTCGAATTAAGTCTCCAGTTAATTTAATTTTCCTGCTCGGTAGGGTGTTAATGAATGCCTTACCGCCTTTATTTTACTTTTAGTATTTGTTCATTAGATTTTCTTTGAGTCCAGGATGTTTCCGTGGCTTTTCTATACATTCGCATGTCTATTGCTTCTTTTTCTTTTTTTATTTCCCTAGAGTCCACCTTTCACAGTCATAGCTCCAAATGAATGTCTCGATGAATTTCTTTCGTGTGTCTATATTATGGAGTTCGTTTGACGATTAATTATTCTCATTTCTGAAGATTTGTTTATTAATTACAATTATTCTTTTTAATATCCATTATATTTCCGTTGTGACGTGATAATTGTGCTTCCCAAGGTACCAAAATTCACTTACATGCATTAGTATTCTGTACTTACGAGAAAAAATCGAAACACCAAAAAGTAATTAATGTAGAGTAATGAAATTTCTGGAATACATTTGTCTAGGCAACATGTTTAAGTAATTAACATCGCAAGATAACAGGATAATGTAAGCGCAATATAAGCCATTGCAAATGTGAAACTCTGGTACCTTAATAACTGGTGTAGGCGCCAGAACGCTGAATTCAAGCATGCAAGCGTGCATGCGTTGTGTTGTACTGATGCCAGACGTCAGTTCGTGGGATGGAGTTCCATGCGTGATGCACTTGATCGGTCAGCACAGGGACGGTTAATGCTGGTTGTGAATGATGCTGCAGTTGTCGCCGCATGATGTCCCATTTGTGCCCGACTGGAGACAGATCTGCTGATACAGCCGGCCAAGGCAACATGTAGTCACTCTGTCGAACTGTAGAACATGGTGGGTTACAATATAAATGTGTGGGAGAGCGTTATCCTGTTGGAAAACACCCCCTGGAATTCTGTTCATGAATGGCAGTATAACAGGTCGAATCAGCAGAGTGACGTACAAATTTGCAGTCAGAGTGCGCGGGGTAACAACGAGAGTGTTCCTGCTCTCACATGAAATCGTACCCCAGACCATAATTCCAGGTGTGGGTCCAGGTTAGCTAGCACGCAGACAGGTTAGTTGCAGGCTCTCAATTGGCCTCTTCCCAACCAACAGACGCTCTTCTCTGGCACCGAGGCAAAACCAGCTTTCATCAGATAAAGCAACAGACTTCCGCCCTGCCGTCCAGTGAGCTCTCGCTTGACGCCACTGACATCGCAAGTGGCGGTGGTTTAGTATCAGTGGAACGCACACTACAGGGCGGGTGGCTCGGAGTTGTCCTTGAAGAAACCGATTTGCAACAGTTCGTTGTGCCACTGAGGTGACAGCTGCTGTTTACGTTGCTACTGCTGATGCAGTACGATGCTCCAGAGCCATGTAACGTACAGGATGGTCTTCCCTCTCGCTAATGTCTCATGCCCTGCCTTCTTGCGACCATAGCTTCCAGAAATCATGTAGATTGGCTTCCTAAATAGGAAGACACTTTCATTAGCAAAATCTTAGCGTCGGATATGAGAAAGAAAAAACACTAAAGCTTAAGTAACCGTGAAATTAGCAGACTAATACAGGCACAAAATCTAACAGTTACTTACTAAAATTACATCCTGCAATGGAGGTTAACAAAACTGTGCCAAGGCGCCGTCAATAGTTAAGACATCATCTCCATTTGTACAACATGATTATGGACAACAGGGTCAATGCCAACACAGTTTAGCACCAGTACTTCGCAACTATCCTGACGAGAGTGTGAAAGCATTAGGGCAGATGGTTTCGCCGAGAGAGAGCACTTGTGGTATGTTCCAGACACTCGCGCATATTAAAATCCATGGATACATACACAAACGCATCAAAATTATTAAAAGTTGTGCTAATTCAAACCTTCTCTCTTAATAAATAAAATATATCAGACCATTTAAAAACATCTATCTAAAATTGAAAATATGGATCCGATTTACCTGTGTCCTAGTGTCAAACAGATGAAGCTTGCGCTATGGAACACACCTAACGAGAGAGGGCACTAGTGTAATGCGCGAGAATCTCGCGTAACGTAAGCGGTAAAATACATACTAGCGAAAACAACCAAAATGTTACAGTAAAACGAAACCATCTGTCGTTGTGGATAAAAACGTACTAGTCAATCAACCACACATACACAGCGAAAATCACAAACAGCAAACATAAGAAATACGTAAAATCCCAACAATACAGGAACAGCGCATTTCACCGGCGAAACAGGCAAAAAAACTAACTTCTAGTCAGCCAGACTATATTACATTAAGGCAAGGAGGGGTTTGCAACTGTCTAAAAAATTTTTGTTTCTAAGCTGCACCTGTTCATTAAGAACAAAACCATCTTTTAGAGACAGATGCTTGAAAATCTCTAATTCTTCGAGCAGGTCCAGTTTGTAACCCTTACTCGCTTCATGAAGCAATTCCACGTCATCCAGTTTACGTGGCGTATGCTGTAAGAGCCATAGATGTTCGGCAAACGTGAAATTATGTAGTTTTCCCCATTTTTACCTAGCATGTGTTCTTTATACCTTACTTTAATGGGTCTACCTGTCTGTCCAATGTAATAGTTTGGGCAATCGTTATAAGTAATTTTGTAAACTCCGGATTTAGTGTAAAGTTCTTCCCGTGCTCCAATAGTATGAATCACTCTTTGTTTCAGGCTGGCAACTCTGTAACCCTATTGTTTCTGTAGAAGTCTTCTTATCTTATAAGATACGTTCCCCAAAAATGGAATAGAAATAAAGTTATTACCCTCATTCTTTTTCGCCCTGTTATCTCCTAAGGTTGGATATTTTACAGCTGTTTGTTTCTTAACAATTTGGTCAATTAATTTAGGGTCGTATCCATTGTTAGTAGCTATTGATTTTAATAAAGATATTTATTTTTCTAAACAATTCTGTTCTAAAAGTGTGCTCACAGCACGATTAACTGCAGAATGAAAGAAGGCGATTTTGTGAGTTTAAAATGACAAGAATCTACTGGGATAATATTATCAGAAATAGTTTCTTTACGAAAAATGTCGAAGCTAATAGTGTTATCAGATAACTTAAGTTCCAAGTCAAGAAAATGGAGTTCTCTCTCATTGTTTTGTATCTCTTTTGTGAAATTCATTTTCTCGTGTAAACTGTTAAAAACATGAAACAGTTGTTGTAGATCTTGGTCACTCCCTTGAAATATTATGAGTATATCATCTACATAACGAGCATAGAAAGAAATCATATTACCCAACACAGGATTATTTTTGAAAAAATTTTCTTCTAACGCATTCACAAAGATGTCAGCTAAGATACCAGCTAACGGGCAACCCATGTCTAAACCGAATGGTTGTTCATACATTTTGCATTAAACTGAAAGTAATTGTAATCTAGTACGACCTGCAGTAGTGACATAAGTTCCGACATTTGCAACTCACTTAAAGTTCTATGTTGTCGAATGTTATCTTCAATAATCTTAAGAGCGTTATCCACTGGAACATTAGTGTATAAATTTTTTCTTTCTCATTTGCTATGCTAAGTTTTTGCTAATGAAAGTGTCTTCCTGTTCAGGATTTTTTACTTCTGATGAAGGTATATTTATATATACCGAAACCTTGGTCAAGTATTTTAATAAATCTTTATCTTGCAACTGTTTTGGCTGTCATAATCTGCCGTGAAGAATTTCAACAGTTGCTGTTTCAGCCATGTTTAAAATCTTGAAATTATTAAGAAGGATTTGCTAGGACCTCAAAATAATTTACACGACCTTTTAAATATTAATTAAACAGATTCTACTTTTTTTGAGGTGACATTTAAACAGTGCTCATTGTTATGTTTTATGTAAGCAATGATACCTTTAAACTAAAAATACTTCCAAAGTACTGCATGTTACATAATATCAAACATACGTCAAAAATCAGAAAGCTTGGTACTTTAAATGAATCCAGGTCAGTGTCCTAGTGAAAGTTTATTAGCGTGCTCAAAATTTTTTGAGTATATGGTGTTGTGATATTTCAAACATCATGTTCCTTTCTGAAATAAATTTTCTCAGAAAAAGTAAACACACCGTAGGGCACAACAAAATATAAGTTATGCCCCTGCAAGGTATCTCCTACCTCGAGGTTTATGTTGGAGCGCTTTACGTCTAACCTCATTGTCAGGATCCAAACTATAACCTAGTGGTGCCATTCTTCACATCATTTCCCATTTTTTGTACACGCAATTTTTTTCTTATACTTTTGACTCCCACCTTGTATGTCAAAGCTAAACCGCTTAGGGAACGTAAGAATCTCACTTTTGTGCCGTCCGTTCTGCCTTTATCATTTTGGCGAAGAGCTCAACATTCAGTCCTATATAGAAGCGCCCGTTTTTATATCGCACTGTGAAATCTGGTTTGTGGTTGTTGGCTCATTTGTTTGTCAAAGTTTCGACCCACATTCCATTTAACTTATAATTATGTTCGGAGCAATGCGTTTTGATCAATTTTTACGCCAGATGGTTTTGTTTGTTTCCATTCTTGTGTTATTTAGTCCATATAGCTAATAAATAACAGTGCTGATTGGTCACATGCGCCCCTGGGACTCTGATTTACTACTATGGTTTTGGTGTAATTCATACCACCAAATTTAATTTTGATGTGTTTACGTTGGTGTAACCTCTTTATTGCATTGACTAAATTACTTGAAACTTGATAATTTTCTAATATTTGCCACAGTTTGTGTCTTTTTATTCGGCCGGAAACCTTGCAGTATATATAAATTGCGCATAACAGGACGTTTAAATTGCTTTGATAAATAGAAAGAAAAATATATGAGCAGTCACAAATGAAACCTCAACATTACTTCTTGTTTATTTCTTTGTGACTGCCTATAGGGTCTACTGTTAGCATATGTATCTGAAATGAACGTAGAAAATGAGAGGGCTGACTGGTAGAGTGGGTCTTCACGAACATATTTCACACGGCAACCCATGTCCGCGTCCCTTAGCGTACGGCGCTGGGCGTTCTTGAACAGTGCCGATCGCAACCATGAGGATGGGCACTTAACGTGCCATCTGAGCCGTGATGCTAGCAGGTCTGCAGGGCAACAATGTCAATGTATTCGTGGCATTAAAATAAATGAGAAGTCGGAGTGAAGTTTTATAACCTTTATATGAAAACAGTTGCAAAAAGCACTTGAAATTACACCCTTCTGCTTCAATCCACGCCGTACAACGACCCTGGAGAGACTGTCACATTCTTTCAAACGCTCCTGGCACGGTGGAAATTGCATTGGAGGCTGTTTCAGCTCTTCATCAGTCTCAGTAGGTGTTGTGTACATAGTTCCGCGTAGCCAGCGCGTACACAACTTTCCCTCTAGAGTGCGCCCCGCTAAGCACAACAGCACAGGCGCAGCGCACGTCCGTCTCCGCACTACGAGATGGCGTTGTCTTAGAGACGGACCAAATTCTGCTTCCGCTGACCCGTGTATTAATATGTCACGCAGCCAATGAGATTGCTGCTAACGTAGAACCTTTTCTCCTCGCGGATCACACTCGCGCAGTGATACCTGAACACTCGAGGTATTATAAAGAGTGTACAGACCTCCCATTAGTCAGTCTGCATTAGACTGCTTTAGTCTATAGTCAAGTTTCAGTTTGCGCCTAATAAGATTACCATATTCCTGTACATAGCCATGAAGATAAATGACTAGACACTTTGTCAAGTATCAGAGATATGTTAGAATAAGATTAACGTACCAAGACCAAAGGAACTTCAGATTGTCAATTGTAAACAGCATCCAGAATCAAGTTACGTAATGTCTATGATTTTTATTATTTTAATAAATGTGTGTGAAAATTAATCAAGTTCTGTTTAAAGTTGGTCACCACCAATCTGCTACTCTAAGCGTGCAAGTGGCATTTCTATTGTCTGACCTAACGGCAGAAGATAAACGCGCCACGATAAGACCACGAGACATATTGCTGACACTCGCCTTCTTCACTAGAGCGACAAGTCAAATAATCTGATGGTGTGTATACCAAAGGTCTTACAGTACGCACACCACAGTAGGTGTTTGATAGACAACAGACTTCAGGTGGCCCCAGAAGAAAAAATCAGTGAGCAGCCAAGTCAGAGGAACGTGCAGGCCACGTCACCGACCCCCGCGCCCTATACAGTTCTCAGTGAAGGTTTCATCCAGATACAGTCGCAATGCATGTGCGAAATGCACAGCTGCACCATCGTGTTGGTACCATATTCGCTGTCGCACGTGTAGACACCTCCAGCAGAGTTTCTCGTAAAGAGATTGAGCATCTGTTTGCGTTCATTCGCCGGGGAAACATGGACCGACAGAATTATCGTCTGCCAAGCCGGCCCAAATGTTCACAGCGAAGAACCTTGGCGACGACGAACAAAGGCGGCGTGTTCATTTTCCGTGACCACACTTGTTGGTAGTGACTGTTGAACATATCTCTCGTGTAAAGGATACCTCACCCGTGAAAAGTACACGGTTCGGAAAGTCCTGTTGAATGGAACACCTCTGCAAAGAACAGCATTCAGTTAGATGTGGAAAATCGTCTGGGTTAAGAGCCTGAACCTTCCGAAGGCGGTAGGCGTGCAAATCTTCTTCATGCCACACACGCCAAGCTGTGGAATGGCTCACACCCATTTTTCGTGAAACACGCCCCTGACTTGCTGAGCGTGTGTTTTCCAGCAGTGCTAACACCTCTTCAAGCCCTGGAGTCCGCACTGTGCGTTGGCGACCGCGTCCGTCAGGACTTCGCATCTATAACACAAAATGAACACACCGGTTGCAAACTAGGCCTCAAACACACATGCGCCATTACGAGAACGTACCAGTGGAAAACGTACCTCAGGCGAACCGGTCTCTAGTAGGAGCCTGTGGATGGCAGTAAATGTGCGTGGTTCTGGCACTCAACAATTCGGAAATCGCCGAACGTACAAACGTTGGGCAAAAAGAGCATTTATATCCGCCTCCCCGTAAGCCCTTTCCTCCCAAGAATAACACTCCATTTCCTGTCCGGCCCACATAGTAACAAACACAAGAGTTTCCCCGTTTGATGACAAACTGACGCAGGGCGAGCAAGACTCCGCAGCGTGAACAGGTGCTGCCCTCTGTGCAACACGTAAGGAACAGGCATTTGCGCAGCCAAAATCGACACGTCCACGTCCCAGCAAGAGGTGGAAAATAGGAAGTGTTGTCCCACCTGGTATATCCGCAACTATGTCGACTACAGCGTTTGCAAATAGAGGTCACGAAACTTCAACCCGACGTCTCATTTACCTTGATGTCACAAATACACTGAAATCGTTGCCCTGCAGGCCTGCCAACATGACGGCTCGGATGGCACATTGTGTGTCTACCGTCTTGGCGGTGCGCGACGCTGTCCAACAACGTCTAGCGCTAAGGGATGCGGACATGGGTTGCTGTGTGAAATATGCTTCTCATCACCCACTCAACCAGCCCTCTTATTTTCTACAGAAATTTCAGGTAGATCGTGTATATACACCACTGGCCATTAAAATTGCTACACCAAGAAAAAATGCAGATGATAAACGGGTATTCGTTAAACAAATATATTATACTAGAACTGACATACGATTACATTTTCACGCAATTTGGGTGCATAGATCGTGAGAAATCAGTACCCAGAACAACCATCTCTGGCCGTAATAACGGCCTTAATGCGCCTGGGCATTGAGTCAAACAGAGCTTGGATGCCGTGTGCAGGTACAGCTGCCTATGCAGCTTCAACACGATACCACAGTTCATCAAGAGTAGTGACTGGCGTATTGTGACGAGCCAGTTGCTCAGCCACCATTGACCAGACGTTTTCAATTGCTGAAACTGCAGCAGTCGAACATTTTCTGTATCCAGAAAGGCCCGTACAGGACCTGCAACATGCGGTCGTGCATTATCCTGCTGAAATGTAGGGTTTCGCAGGGATCGAATGAAGGGTAGAGCCACCGGTCGTAGCACATCTGAAATGTAACGTCCACTGTTCAACGTGCCGTTAATGTGAACAAGAGGTGACTGAGGCGTGTAACCAATGGCACCCCATACCATCACGCCGGGTGATACGCCAGTATGGCGATGACGAATACACACTTCCAATGTGCGTTCACCGCGATGTCGCCAAACACGGATGCGACCATCATGATACTGTAAACAGAACCTGGATTCATCCGAAAAAATGACGTTTTGCCATCCGTGCACCCAGGTTCGTCGTTGAGTACACCATCGCAAGTGCCCCTGTCTGTGATGCAGCGTCGAGGGTAACCGCAGCCGTAGTCTACGAGCTGATAGTCCGTGCTGCTGCAAACGTCGTCGAACTGTTCGTACAAATGGTTGTTGTCTTGCAAACGTCCCCATCGGTTGACTCAGGGATCGACACGTGGCTGCACGATCCGTTACAACCATGCGGATAAGATGCCTCTCATCTCGACAGCGAGTGATACGAGGCCGTTGGGATCCAGCACGGCATTCCGTATTACCCTCCTGAACCCACCGATTCCATATTCTGCTAACTGTCATTGGATCTCGACCAATGCGAGCAGCAATGTCGCGATACGATAAACCGCAATCGCGATAGGCTACAATCCGACCTTTATCAAAGTCGGAAACGTGATGGCACGCATTTCTCCTCCTTACACGAGGCATCACAACAACGTTTCTCTAGGCAACGCCGGTCAACTGCTGTTTGTGTATGATAAATCGGTTGGAAACTTTCCTCATGTCAGCACGTTGCAGGTGTCACCACCGGCGCCAACCATGTGTCGATGCTCTGAAAAGCTAATCATTTGCATATCACAGCATCTTCTTCCTGTCGGTTAAATTTCCCGTCTGTAGCACGTCATCTTCGTGGTGTAGCAATTTGAATGGCCAGTAGTGTATAACCAGATGCACATGACAGATGTTAACGACCATGTGGTTGAAATTCACCCATAGTGACAAATAAAATATTTTATTCAAATAAGACCGCCCATGGAGTCAAGTATAAAGAAGACAATTTCCTCTGTTAACTATATAACTGTATGTATGGGATATCATCACCGAGCTCCTGTAGACACGACATGATGATTCTACGTTTTTGCTTAAAAATCTGTAGTGGGAGTAGGCACAAATGATGAAAAATTAGCAAGTGGTCGGCTATATTGGCGCCTCTAAGATTGATTTTATCCCTTACATAAGTCACTTTTTCTTTATTAATCGGATATGAATTGTCTATACTGCTGATTATTAAAACTGGACGTCTATGAAGATCCTATACAACAAACCTGAAATTTGTGTGAAGTGTATCACAAGCTTGCATATGCAGATGGTTAGCGTCTCGGCTCACCCACTGGTGTAACTAAAATTGGCGCCTCTTGCAAATTGTTCCATTTCTACTTTAATCTGTCTCTTTAATAATTAAAGAGACAAATTAATATAGAAATGAGACAGTCTTTGATCATTAAAAAGACAAATTAATGAAGAAAAGAAACATTTACAGCAGGCGTTTTGTACTTTCATGTGACTTAGGGTTGGCATAACTGAGATGAGGTGTGAAGGCTGACGAATAAAACTTGTTTTGTTGACACTGGTATCCACAATTAAAGCAACAAACGGATATTTTGCAAAGTTCCGTTTATTTTGCCACAAAATACGCACATCAAAGAAAGTCTTGCATCACCTCGGTTCCGAGAGTTCCGGAAGCTGTACAGAAAATTGGAATAGAGAACATCATTTCCGCCCCTTTTATTGCTCACATTGCATGTTGTACCACCGTACAGCGAGACCTTCAGAGGAGGTGGTCCAGATTTCTGTACACACCGGTATCTCTAATTCCAAGTAGCACGTCCTCTTGTATTGATGCATGTCTGTATTCGTCGTGGCATACTATCCACAACTTTGTCCCACTCCTCAACGGCGATTGAGCGTAGATCCTTCACAGAGTTTGGGGGTTCACGTCGTCCATAAACAGCCCTTTTCAATCTATCCCAGGTATGTTCGATAGGGTTCATGTCTGGAGAACATGCTGGCCACTCTAGTCGAGCGATGTTGTTATCCTGAAGGAAGTCATTCACAAGATCTGCATGATGGGGGCGCGAATTGTTGTCTATGAAGACGAATGCCTCACCAATATGCTGCCGATATTGTTGCACTATCGGTCAGAGAATGGCATTAACGTATCGTACAGCCGTTACGGCGCCTTCCATGATCACCAGCGGCGAACTTCGGCCCCACTTAATGCCACCCCGAAACAGCAGGGAACCTCCACCTTGCTGCACTCGCTGGACAGTGTGTCTAAGACGTTCAGCCTGACCGGATTGCCTCCAAACACGTCTCCGTGGTTGAAGGCATATGCGACACTCATAGGTGAAGAGAACGTGACGCTAATCCTTAGCGGTCCATTCGGCATGTTGTTGGGTCCATCTGTACCGGGCTGCATGGTGTCGTGATTGCAAAGATGGACCTCATCATGGACGTCGGGAGTGAAGTTGCGCATAATGCAGCCTATTGCAGACAACTTGAGTCGTAAACGTCGTCCTGTGGCTGCACGAAAAGCATTATTCAACATGGTGGCGTTTCTTTCAGGGTTCCTCCGAGCCGTAATCCGTAGGTAGCGGTCATCCATTGCAATAGTGCCCCTTGGGCGGCCTGAGTGAGGCATGTCATTGAGAGTTCCTGTCTCTCTGTATCTCCTCCATTTCCGAACACTATCGCTTTGGTTGACTCCGAGACACCAGGACACTTCCCTTGTTGAGAGCCCTTCCTGCCACAAAGTAACAATGCGGACGCTTTTGAACCGCGGTATTGGCCCGTCTAGGCACGGTTGAACTACAGACAACTCTAGGCATGTACCTCCTTCCTGGTGGAATGACTGGAACTGATCGGCTGTCAGACCCGCACCGTCTAATAGGCGCTCCTCATGCATGGTTGTTTACATCTTTGGGCGGGTTAGTGACATCTCTGAACAGTCAAAGGGACTGTGTCTGTGATACAATATCCAGAGACAACGTCTGTCTTGAGGAATTCTGGGAACTGGGATGATGCAAAACACATTTTGACAACTGGTTAATGTGCTCAGTATGGGTGTGACCAGCTCTGCCATCAGTACAGGCCTGACAACGATGGGGCATTCTTTAAATGATGTCATCAATCTCATGTTGAGCCAATAACGCCCATTCTACTTCCAGAGCTGCTCGTAATTCTTGGAGAGTGGTTGGTGCATGCTAACGTGATGCAACCCGTATCCCTAGTGTATATCAGACATGCTCTATGGGATTCAAAGCGTGAGAGCGAGCAGGCAAAGCCATGCATGCAAATTCTACCGTTTCCAAGAAAATATCAACCACCTGTGCTCTATGAGGTCGAGCATTATCGTCCATCAGTGGGAAATCTGGGCCCACAGCACCTCGCAAAAACCCCACATGAGGTCTCAAGATCCGGTCTCGATACTTGAAAACTGTTAAACCTTGCTGATTCAACCTTATAAGTTCATGAAGAAGTGTTCGAGTGGTCAATATAATCCCTATTCACATCATTAGGGACCCTCCTCGCTGTCGGTCTGTTTCCTCAGTGTTTGGGTCCTGAAATCGGGTTTCACGTTCCCTCCAGATGCGAATCCGCCAATAATCACTCTCCAGACCAAATCGGGACTCATCTGTGGAAAGAACATTGGCCCACCATTCGACCGTCCAGATGGCATGTTGACAACTCCGCTCCAGACGTTACCTTCTGTGAAGACGCATCAGAAGTACACATACAGCAAGTCTTCGGCAATAAAGGCCAATCTGCAGAAGCCTTCTGTACACCGTTTGCCTCAAGAAAACAGGTCCGGTGGATGCTGCGAGGTCATGTGCCAGTTGCCAAGCAGTACTAAGGCGGTAGCATCGTTCCTTTACAGCCAAATAACGGTCCTCTCTTTCTGGTGTCACACGTGGTCGGCCCCGTCCTGGTCTTCAGGCTACAGTTCCGGTCTCTATAAACTGTCGCCACATCTGAGAAGCAACAGAAATATTCACATTAAGCCATGGGGCCACATGTTTGCGACCGTCCTGCTTCCATTCTTGCTATGGCCCTCCTCCACAGAGAGTCTGTAGGCATTTTCTCTATGCCGCACTGCACCGACTGTGACAGTGTACATAGCGACTGTGGATTTGCATTACCCGGCAAATACCACCCCGTTTGATAGGTGCCCTGACGTCATCATTGGCGTGGTCGTTCGTTGACCGTAATGATATATTCCGTGCAGAACGCGATCGTATGGACGGTTTGAATGATTATATCGTGCATTAGAGACAGGGCGGGGAAACAGTGGCTTGTTGCTTTAATTTTGGACACCAGTGTATATCCTCAGCATTGCATTTAACAATGACATGACATAATTACATACATTAATCTTTGTTCCATAGATCATGAATATGACATTTCGTAATGATTTGGAATGTGTCACTTTAACTTAAGTTTTCTTTATACAAAATAACTAATTAATTAATTTTTTTTTACAGTTACTACTTCATATCTAAGAATTCATCTATTGAGTAGGAGTAGTTGTCATTCAGAAATTCTTTTAATTTGCTTTTAAATGTTGGTTGGCTCTCTGTCAGACTTTTAATACTATTTGGTAAATGACCAAAGACTTTTGTGGCAGCATAATTCACCCCTTTCTGTGCCAAAGTGAGATTTAATCCAGAATAGCGGATATCATCCTTTCTTCTAGTGTTGTAGTTATGCACCTCACTGTTATTCTTGAATTGGGATGGGTTATTATTGACAAAATTAAGTGCATGTATGTATTGCAAAGCTACTGTGAATATCCCGAGTTCCTTAAATAAATGTCTGCAAGGTGATCTTGGGTGGGCTCCAGCTATTATTCTGACCACCTGAAGTTTCCAGATTAGTTGAACAACTTGTAGTGATGCATGTTTTTCTTTCTGAAGGCGAAAGACCAGCTAAAATATTTTGATTTTACAGCATGGTGAAACTTGTATGAACCACGGAAGTTTTTATAAATGGGTAGAACAGTTCAGAAAGGTCGAACCTCTGTGACTGACAAGCAGTGTCTGGACTGGCCAGTTGAAGTGTCAACACCTGATGTTATTCATGAAGATCTGATGTGTTTCAGTTGACCATTTAGCAAAAACAGTCGTAGCAAGAGTTCGACAAGTTCATAACATAATCAGTAACGAAAGTACAGCAAAATGTGCAATGTAAGCCCCAAATGAGATGATGCAACAACACAAGGAATCAAGGGGTGTGTGTGTGTGTGTGTGTGTGTGTGTGTGTGTTGTTTCTAGTCAAGAAGAGTTTTTATAGCACATCACAAAATTTTTGCACTTTATGATTTTGAGACCATCTAATGGAATGTTTCCTTTATCTTGATTTCCCTAACGGTGGTATTAGGAGTACACCACTGAAACAGTCCAGTTGTCGATCCATAAATTCTGTCTGTTGCTAGGCTTTGTTTTTTTCTTGCTTTTTTTTCATTGTAGCCATACAGTACCAATGCTACAAGGTTCATGCTATTCAGTACCCTTGAACCTAGACAGCTTATCCCTCCATGGTCTTTGATCCATTGTGTCGAAGATGCTGAAAGAGAAATTTGTTCCAGTGGAGTAACACACAGAGAAGCTGAACTCAATGTATTTCCTACAATGTACAACTCTTGAACTTCACTTAGTGAATCAACTACACACGCATTACATTCCAGCCAGATGTTTTCATGCATTGACCTCACATGAGACTCGGAACAGTAGTAGAATAAAAACAGTATATCAATGCTGCGATGATTTCTTTATCATCATGAAGGTCATGTGCACTCCACATCTTTCCCTCACAACGCCATGGAGCAAACAACCCAGCAGGTAGAAGCAACAGGCCATGACCCGCATCACCGATAGCATGGGATTGGTACAGTTTTCTCAACAAAGATCCGTACATCCCATTTGTCTGTCAATAATAAACAAATTGTGAACAGACAGCAACCAAATCCTTATGGTTGTGAAGCAATTTAAAATTGAGTATTTGTATTACTACCTCTTTGCTCACTAAAATTCTTCTGCAGTGAGAAAACAGTAAGTAGTGTCTGTCATGCCTATTTTTGTTCTCATCTTAAATATGGGGTCACATTTTCAAAAACTCCAAAGCAGCCATCATCACATTCGAACTACGAAAAATGTCATTATAATCATGACTGGATGCAAACCTAGAGACTCATGTAAAACACTGTTTAAGATCTGTGATACTCCACCTCTATCACATATTTACATGTTGAGCATGATGAAAACTTATAATCATTTAAAAATGTAATAGTTAAAGACAGTACAGCGAAGGGGAAAGAACCTCCTTATATTCATGACCCCTATACCAGACAAAATGAAAACTTAATTTTCACACAGATCATTACTTCTGTGTCAGGAATGTACTTTTCAGTTAATCTTTATAACAATCTTCGTGAAAACAATAGCAGATACTAATGTCAAAACTTTTGAACAATAATATTTGGAGCAACACTGCTTTCACTCTATGGAATAATATTTAAATGTATGAAATCTGTCACACAAATGGGAAGGATTTGTGATTGGTAGCAATAAAAATGTGACAACAACAAAGCTTAAGAAAACAGCAAGCAAATATATCCTACGTATAAAGCTGTTTTGTTCATTATTTTCACAGGCACATCATGAAATTGTTTAGAAACAACCTGCTTCTGTTATTTGATTGCTTGTATTTTAGTTAACAATGTGTTGTCGTAGGCTACTACACAAAATGTAACCACACTTTTCAACATGTCAGGGAAAATGTAAAATCTGTTTTAAATTACTCGTGATAATATTCTTAAACAGAGATGAACACATAAAATACATTAAATTAATCCATTACAGTTTAAGAACATTTTATTTCTGGAAATTTGCGATGTTATAAAAATTGGGCAAAGATGATAACACTTTTCTGTATTTGAAATACTGAATAATTTTAATGCACATTGTAATTTTTAGCATAATTTGTACTCTATCACTAATGTTTCAGCATTTCAAACATAGTACATTATCTTCATATAATGAAATAACAGTATAGTTTTCTACCTAGTCTTAAACAACACATTGTATAAAAGAAACATTTAAAATGTTGCCTTAGATACACAGCATAAATATCTTAACCTATCGAAAAACATACAGTTCGGAATTTTTAAAACAAACTGTCTCTGTTTCTAGTATTTTTAGCAATGCTTACAATAGCCTTTCAATTCTTGAAAACAGTAACACTGTCCATGATAAAACAGCAACCATTGATTGTGGCACACACAAGATTGTTGGTGGTCTTGTTCATTTTCTGGAGATTAAACAGCCAGTGATATCAGTCCACTTTATCACCTATGAACACAAGTCAAATTGCAGTTGTATGGTCTGCTTTTTGCTCACCAAATTATCTGAAAGGCCACTGTGTCAATGCAGTTTCAAGAATGGCTGCAAATTCTGTAGGAAGACCGATATTGCTGCCATTGCCACAATCAACAATTTTCCTATAACGTAGTACTGTACAATATTATAAAATAAATACAAGTTACTTTTCCTTCTTTCTCCATATTTATAGCTGCAAACCAGATCATTCAGTCTTATGCAAATTTGTGAAGGAAATACAAAACAAAGATAAGATTACTTTAATACATGTACAAATTATTGATACTGCTAAGAAGAAAAGAACAAAGGAATGATGTAAAAAGTCATACTGACTCAGGTACATATTAATTTTATCCCCAAAAATGTGTAGTAAGATTTTCTCATGCCACAGAGGTAATCTAAATTTCAGAGTATTACAGAACATGTTAAGAAACTTTACTACAATGTAAAATATAGCAGACAAAATAAAACAAGCCATGTTTTGTCTTCTGTAGCGTAAGTGTGGATACAAGTTTGAAGTGTATAAAAAGAGGAATATCAGTTACTGAAACAGTTACAAGCATTTATCTCTTTTTCTGCTGAGCAGTTGTCTAAGAAAGAGCACTGAATCCAATTAAATGAACCATTACATATCTTTACAATATTGGTCTCATGCATAAAACTCTTATAATTTTTCACATGCTTTAAAGCAGAAGTGATAACATTGTAAAAACACTATTAGCAATTTAGTACAAAATTCAAAATAAGGGGAAGACATATTTACATTAAAGCTGGAAAACCATATCAATGGTGCACAACAGGAACTGAATCCTGATCTAGCGGGCACTAACAACTCACAGTTTATTCATAACAAACAAATATATAAAACATGTCTTGCACCCTGAGCTTCCATATGTTCACAAACCGAAAGCAATACTCTGTTCCATACAAAATTTCAAATTTTGTGTAGCTCACATGCTATGTTTATTCCTTCTCATGAACAGCCTCATTTCATACGCTTTATCACTATATATTCTCTGTGGATTGGTCAGAATATAATATGTATTGGATGAAACTCCCAGACACTGAAAAACTAGTCCTCCTTTCCTATCAGGAAGTGCCATACTACAAGGCACCATTTACAACAGTAGCACTCTGCAGAGTAAAGCATTTTCTCAGTTTAGATTCACAACTTCATTTTGAGGCTGTCGCTGCAATCATGAGTGGGACCAGGTTAGAGACAAGCTGCTGTAGGACCTTGGCCCTCACCCTGCCGACCTCGATGACCTCCTCGTGGCACACCTCCTGGTCACCGTCGTAGTTGAGGGCACACTTGTTGGTGATCAGGCTGAGGGCAAACACCTCCATCCCGCAGTGGCGTGCCACAATAACTTCATGGACTGTGCTCATTCCTAACAAAACAAGAGTATTTTGTTAAATTCATATTATTACACAATGAAGCTACAGAATATTAATAACAGGTTGTATTAAAATGAATATGAAGTTTTCACAACGCAAAAGCAAGTAAATGGTGACAGTCATTAAAATCAATCTTGGAGGTGATCAGCATTTGTTTATTTCATTTTGTTTTCTTTATTTTATTTTGTTTTGTTTTGTTTTTATTAGTCTGTAGACAGCTCTCATGGTGCACAAAACATCATGCATGTTGATAATTAACAGCAAAAACTGTGGATGAAAGTATACAATAAAAGGAAGGAAAAATCCTCCAGTGATCAAGAGTTTGTGGATGAGCTGTTTGTGACGTAACCGTGAATGTTTGGTTATGAGTTGCCACACACTTCAGTTAGTACCAATGTATTTAGTACCAATTTGAAACCTAGACTTTTTCCATCACTGGGTTGGTGGTCAAAGATTTTTACAGTTCATTACTTCACTCCTTTATGTACAACACAAAGGCTGAGTCATTAATTACGCAAATCATTTCTGCTTCTAGTATTAAATTCATTAATGTTGCCAATCAGTCGCAGTTTGAAAGCAACATCAACAAACTTCACAACAGAATAATTTTATTGTGAGGCTGTTCTCAGTATGCCCAACTGCTTAAAGATTTTGTAGGAAATTTCTGGTAGAATATAAATATTTCACGAGTAAAGGAGACCAATCACTGGAAAGTAGAAGCATATAGGTGTTAATTGGTGGAAAGTGGCACACTCTAAAGGTGATGTGGGGACACGAATTGGGAGGGAGTGACAGGATCACCCCCTCCCAATTAACATCCCCATGTCAATTCAGCATGTGCTGCTCCCCACTGGCTCTGATACTCATGGGTCACATATCTAGTCTGTGCACCTGCCTCACCTCCCCCTCACATTCCTAGCCAGCAAACCTGCTGCCTCCCTCTGAGCTGCCACCCCCTCCACTCTTCTTCCTGCCTCCCACCTCACACACACACCCTCTACCCACACAATGACACCTGACAACTCCCACACTGGCTTAGTCCACCTCCCAGAATGCAGAACTGACATACTGTTTCCAGCTGTCTTCGTATACGGGCATAGGTGTGCTTTTCAGTGAGAGGTTTACAAGAAGTTGTAAGAGTGGAGAGCTTGTATTACCCTGCTTCCATGCGAGAAACATATTTCCCAGAACATGATGCCGCAAGAAGATGAATTAAAACAAATAGAGCAAGTCTACATTTGACATTTTCAGCTTCAAAGTCTGATACTGTCTCTAACACAAAATCTGCAGAGCTTAGACATTTAAGAAGGTCTGTAACATTATGACTTCCAGTTCCGTAAACACCTAACAATTGAGAGTATTCTGGTTCATTAATTTATTTATCCCCCTGCATTACTTCTAATGGTGTGGCGAGAACTTGCACTGTAGGCCTGCTGAATTTTATGTATTGTGTTTTATCTCAATTCAGTGACTGTCCATTTTCAGAGAACCAGTTATTAATTTTCAAGACAAATTTACATTTTCACATGTTGATGTTACTCCATTAGGCTTGCTTATAAAGCTTGTACCATAAGCAAACAGCACTATTTCTGACTCTTGGATATATGAAGGCATATTATTTATATACAAATGCAGACCCAATATTGATCTGTCACATCCACTTAGTGATTGTTTCCCATGGTGAAGGTGTGTTTCATTGTGTACACTCCCTGGCTTCCTTAATGCAATACCCTACGGCCTTTTAGACAGGCAAGATGAAAACCAGTTCTGTTAATATCTCTGATACCACAATATTAGTGTTTCTCTAAGAGAATACTGTGAACTACAAAACGAAGCGATTTTGACAAGTCATAGAGAAAAACAGTTACCAATATTTCATTTAAGTTCTGTATAATTTGATTCGTAGATTGAAAAATGGCATGTTCTGAGGAGAAACCTTTTCGAAATTTAAAGAGATGCTGATATTGATTAAATATCTTATTTTGAGAGGTGAGTTATTGTGCACACATACGCAATTTTATGTGGTTACTTGGAGATAGCCATGTGAAGGGAACATTTATTTTGCATTGCCAGGTTTCTAGAAAGGGCTCACAGTACCAGTACTTGTCAAGCTTGCTCAGTGTCCATTATGTGAAAGCCAGAGCCAGTATCACATGCTGCAAGTCATGCTGGAAAACCAGGACCACGTGGTCACATTATCGAGTTAGATATGAATGCATTTTACAGTTAACCAGAGGAAACGTAATGCTAAGAGGTCTATCTGACAACACCAAAAAACTATGTTGTCTTTAGCACTAAAACACTCATGAGTACCAAGCCAAGTCGGCTAGCACCTGAGGTACAGAAGTTGCCTTGCAGTGCCCAAGATGTACCCTCACCTGTCACGATACGGCCAGCTCACTACTCTTTTAGAAACATGGGTGGTGATTGCCTCTGCTGATTCTCGTCTTTAATGTAAGATTCTCAGTTTACATCTGTAAGTGGCAATTCTTCAATTATGATGGTTTTATTAGTAATTCTACACCTCATTGGACAGACAGGGTTTTGAGCCACTGTCTAGGTGAATCAAGTCCGGCATCTCGTCACTTTCCCCCATATTCTGCAGAAGAGTTTAAATAAGGAAGCAGAGCACCAAATACGGAAACCTGTGAACCCTCTTTGTGATAAAGACATGAGGTGTATGTTTTGGGATCATGACATGCTGCAAATGTTAGCAAATATATCTCTTCAGTGCTTCATGGTGCTACCCATTCGGTAAAGCACACCAACATCAGTAGTACTAGGGAGACGATCTTTCATGATGTTATGAAAGAACACATCTACCTGTAACAGTAAAAATCTTGTAATTTCTACAGTGAGTGCCTTTTATCTGACCTACAACTGTTCCCTAATACCACCTGAAGTGAGACAAACAATTAAGAGGGCCTCTATTGAATTCTGACAACAGCTTTCGCATCCCGCAACTACCCTCCCGACCTGGTACAGAAGCAAATAACCAGAGCCACTTCCTCATCCCCTCAAACCCAGAATCCCCCACAGAAGAACCACAAAAGTGCCCCACTTGTGACAGGATACTTTCCGGGACTGGACCAGACTCTGAATGTGGCTCTCCAGCAGGGATACGACTGCCTCAAATCCTGCCCTGAAATGAGATCCATCCTACATGAAATCCTCCCCACTCCACCAAGAGTGTCTTTCCGCCGTCCACCTAACCTTCGTAACCTGTTAGTTCATCCCTATGAAATCCCTAAACCACCTTCCCTACCCTCTGGCCCCTACCCTTGTAACCGCCCCCCGGTGTAAAACCTGTCCCATGCACCCTCCCACCACCACCTACTCCAGTCCTGTAACCCTGAAGGTGTACACGATCAAAGGCAGAGCCACATGTGAAAGCACCCACGTGATTTACCAACTGACCTGCCTACACTGTGATGCATTCTATGTGGGAATGACCAGCAACAAACTGTCCATTCACATGAATGGACACAGGCAGACAGTGTTTGTTGGTAATGAGGATCACCCTGTGGCCAAACATGCCTTGGTGCACGGCCAGCACATCTTGGCACAGTGTTACACCGTCCGGGTTATCTGGATACTTCCCACCAACACCAACCTATCCGAACTCCAGAGATGGGACCTTGCTCTTCAATATACCCTCTCTTCCCGTTACCCACCAGGCCTCAATCTCCGCTAATTTCAAGTTGCCGCCACTCATACCTCACCTGTCATTCAACATCATCTTTGCCTCTGCACTTCCGCCTCGACTGACATCTCTGCCCAAACTCTTTGTCTTTAAATGTGTCTGCTTGTGTCTGTATATGTGTGGATGGATATATGTGTGTGTCTGCGCGAGTGTATACCCGTCCTTTTTTCCCCCTAAGGTAAGTCTTTCCGCTCCCGGGATTGGAATGACTCCTTGCCCTCTCCCTTGAGGCCCGCTTCCTTTCGTCTTTCCCTCTTTCCTGATGGGGCGGCGGTTTGTTGCGAGAGCTTGAATTTGTGTGTGTGTGTGTGTGTGTGTGTGTGTGTGTGTGTGTGTGTGTGTGTGTGTGTGTGTGTGTGTGTGTGTGTGTGTGTCTGTGTGCCTGTGTTTCTATCGGCCTGCCAGCGCTTTCGTGTGGTGAGTCACAATATCTTTGTTTTTGGATGTATTTTTCCCGCCTGGAATGTTTCCCTCTATTTTATATATATATATAAACAAAGATGTTTTTAGATATATTTTTCCCACGTGGAATGTTCCCTCTATATATATATATATCTATATATCTATATTGGGAAAACATTCCACGCGGGAAAAATGTATTTGGGAGCAAGGATGATGTGACTTGCCGTGCGGGGGTGCTGGCGGGTCGATGGGGGCACGGACGGACACATGCATGCACACGGGGTTCTGGCTTTCGCAGCCAACGGTTGCTTCGTTGGGGGGGGGGGGGGGGGGAGGGATGGGGGGATGTGGGTTTTGGGGGAGAGGGTGGGGAGTCATTCCAATCCCTAAGGTAAGTCTTTCCGCTCCCAGGATTGGAATGACTCCTTACCCTCTCCTTTAAAACCCACATCCTTTCGTCTTTCCCTCTTCTTCCCTCTTTCCTGACGAAGCAACCTTGGGTTGTGAAAGCTTGAAATGTGTGTGTGTGTGTGTGTGTGTGTGTGTTTTTTTTTTTTTTTTTTTTATTGTCTTCTATCAACAGACCAACGCTTTCGTTTGGTAAGTAACAGCATCTTTATTTTTAGATATATGCTTTATTTTTAGATATATTTTCCCATGTGGAATGTTTCCCTCTTTATATATGGAATAAAGCACAAGTCACATCCTAATGTCCATCTGTTGTAGAATCCCAGGACATATTCTGAGGTCAGACATAATGAGATATCTCTAACAAAATAACCACCCAGCAAGGATTCTGAAAACTTTGGTTGTGGGAACCCCAACTTCCGCTGTTCTCACATGGCGTTCTGAAACCCATGGATCAAGACAAATGATTAAAAACTAAACTTAACTCCATCCGAACAGGACTTGGAAGGCCCAATGGTACTGACTGGCCACTGTGTGATCCTCAGCACACAGGCTTCACTGGACGCAGATATGGAGGGGCATGTGGTCAGCACACGACTCTCCCGGCCATATGTCAGTTTACAAGACTGGAGTCACTACTTCTCAATCAAGTAGCTCATCAGTTTGCCTCACAAATGCTGAGTGCACCCCGCTTGCCAACAGCACTTGGCAGAGCGGATGGCCATCCATCCATACCAGCCCAACAGCACTTAACTTGGGCTATGTACGGGAACCTGTGTTACCACTGCGGCAAGACCGTTGGCAAGGCAAATGATTAGATTCAGTATTTCTTGACTCCCAGAATGCATTTGACTCAGTACCATACTAACACTAATTAATATGATCATAAGGAGTTTGAAACAAAATTTTTGACTGGTTTAAGGATTTGATGGTATGATGGACATGGCATATACAGATACATGTCATCACTGTTGAAATACAAGTTATATTCTCCAGTATGCAGTTATGTAATTATATCCAGAATGAGATTTTCACTCTGCAGCAGAGTGTGTGCTTCCCATTCAACTCTTCCACCAGGAGGAGCAGCCACTGGCTCCGGAACCTTGTGAAAGTTCAATCCTTTTGCATGTGTGTTCCCTTGCTGCCGCTTGGTGGGTAGATTTTTTTATCCGTCCATTTACATTATATGAGGTGACTTACCGAACAAAAGCGCTGGCAGGTCGATAGACACACAAACAAACACAAACATACACACAAAATTCAAGCTTTCGCAACAAACTGTTGCCTCATCAGGAAAGAGGGAAGGAGAGGGGAAGACGAAAGGAAGTGGGTTTTAAAGGAGAGGGTAAGGAGTCATTCCAATCCCGGGAGCGGAAAGACTTACCTTAGGGGGAAAAAAGGACAGGTATACACTCGCACACACGCACATATCCATCCACACATACAGACACAAGCAGACATATATTGGTCTTTAAATATGTCTGCTTGTGTCTGTATGTGTGGATGGATATGTGCGTGTGTGCGAGTGTATACCTGTCCTTTTTTCCCCCTAAGGTAAGTCTTTCCGCTCCCGGGATTGGAATGACTCCTTACCCTCTCCTTTAAAACCCACTTCCTTTCGTCTTCCCCTCTCCTTCCCTCTTTCCTGATGAGGCAACAGTTTGTTGCGAAAGCTTGAATTTTGTGTGTATGTTTGTGTTTGTTTGTGTGTCTATCGACCTGCCAGCGCTTTTGTTCGGTAAGTCACCTCATCTTTGTTTTTATATATAATTTTTCCCACGTGGAATGTTTCCTTCCATTATATTGATATCATTTACATTATATTATCAATTATTGATTATTTTCGTTGTTATGATACAGTTTGCATTAAAATTGCTGGAATAGGGTGAAAAATCCACCTCCTTTTGTTACAAGCTCATGGGAATTTTCCTTAAAGAAAATTAGCCTCCTCCTGACCAATGAATCCTTGCACCACCTTGCAGGAACCAAGCTGGTTTGACTGATACACCTAAGGTATTGAGATAACCTCTGAAACTGGTGCAGACTACCATACAGCAGTGTGAATTCACTTCATCCTGTAGAAAAATGAACTCTGTGATACTCCTAGCAACAAACTACCCATATGCTAGTTTCTAATGCACACAGACCACAAAATGTGCTATGTCCCCTATGTGCTGGAAGACACTGCAGTGTTTCTGATCTTCATGTTATGGACATCAAACAAAACGTGTACCTATCTCATGAGGGCTGTGCACAGTGCCACCTTATGCAGTGTCAGTGGTGCCTTGTGCAGTGTGCCCAGTTCAGCACTCGGGTCCAACACTGTTCTGACTATAGCTGCAGCACTCTAGTGTTAGTCAGGTAGCCTTACAGCCACTGCTGTGGAATGAGAGAGCAACTTCTTTACACTGACAGGCCCAGAAGCAGCACCAGGGTTTACTGCAGCCTGTGTAAAGTTTGTTCTCTTTCTGCATGCTTATAAGTACTCGGTAAACCACTGTTAAGTGGCATAACTGTGTGTTCTTAGCATTGCACCACATGTTATGGTTTTTCTCGTTCTAATTGTGCATGGAGTGGATGAAGTATAGCTGCTTAAATGCCTCAGTGCTCACTGTAATTAGTCCAACATTGTCATCATGGACCCTGAAGCAGTGATTTATAGCAGGTGCAGTATATTCCTAAGTTCTTCATTTGATACTGGTTCTTGATACTTCAAGTAGACTTTTGCAGGATAATTTGCATCTATCCTTGTGTGTCTGCCAGTACTAATTTTTCAAAATTCTTATGGCACTCCTGTTAGTTAAACTTGTGATCATTTGTGGTGACCTTCATCCAATATTTTCAAAATCCCCTGTTAGCCCTACTTGGTATGGTTCTCACACATTTCATCAATATTCTAAGATCAAATACACAAGTCATTTGTGTGCAGTGTACTTTGTAGACTGCATTCTCCCAGTATTCTACCAAGGAACTGACATCTAACCCTAGCCTTCCCCATGACATAACCTGTGCAACAGTGCCATTTTCTCCACAAACTGTTACACCCAGGTATTTGTATGAGTTGTCTGTTTCTAACTGTTACTCATTGTTACTGTAGTTCACAGTACACTAAATTTTCGCATTTTGTTAAGTGAACTGCACAGGTTTACATTTCTGAACATTTTAAGCAAGTCGCCACTCTTCACACCACTTTCAAATCTACTCAGGATCTGACTGATATCTGTAGAGGTGTTTTTTATTTATTTTATTTTATTTCATTCAGATAATAAATCATTATAGATAACTGCATCTGTAAAAATATATTTGAAGTACAATTACATATGAAACTTCCTGGCAGATTAAAACTGTGTGCCGGACCGGGACCTTTGCCTTTCGCAGGCCAAGTGCTCTACCAACTGAGCTACCAAAGCACAACACACAACCTCTCCTCACAGCTTCAGTTTTGCCAGTGCCTCGTCTCCTACCATCCAAACTTCACAGAAGCTCTTCTGCGAACCTTACAGACCTAGCACCACTCCACTGCAGAGTGAAAATCTCATTTTGGAAACATCCCCCCAGGCTGTGGCCTGAGCCATGTCTCCACAATGTCCTTTCGTCCAGGAGTGCTAGTTCTGCAAGGTTCACAGAGGAGCTTCTTCGAAGTTTGGAAGGTAGGAGATGAGGTACTGGCAGAACTGAGGCTGTGAGGACGGGTCATGAGTCATGCTTGGATAGCTCAGTCAGCAGAGCACTTGCCCATGAAAGGCAAAAGTTCCAAGTTCGTCTCATTCTGTCACACAGTTTTAATCTGCCAGGAAGACTAACTGGATGGTATGAGAAAGAAAGACCTTCTCATCCCATCCGCCTCCTCTGACCCGGGGTTCTGGGTGACTTTTCTAAACTGCAGCCTTTCCCTAAACCTCTCCAGTCCTTTTCCTTTAACCCTCTTCCTTCCCCTCAACTCTTCCACCAGAAGAAGAGCCACTGGCTACAAAACCTTGTGAAAGTTCAATCCTTTTGCATGCATGTTGCCCTGCTGCCACTTAGTGAGTAGATTTTTTTATCTGTCTATTTAAAATGTAGTGTTAGTTTGATGAAATGACTGATGCTTACAGATGCAGAAAATGGTGAACATTTTAAGAACATATAAATTATTGTTTTCATGGCCTATCAATGTAACAAAATATTCTCAGTTTTTCATCTTCTGGCCAGAAGATGGAAGGCATGTATGCCACACAACAAGAAACCCACAAAAATTTTCTGAACATCTTAATGTTATGTCACAATATGTTCCAGTGATCAGTGTCAAATCAGTGTGCAATCCGTTGCTGACATAAGCAGAAGCATATCATGTCATAAGGAAGCCCTGACTTTACAAACTGATCATTAGCAAGAATGACCTGACATTTGCTGTTCATAGCAGCTTTAGATAACAACAAATCCTGAAACTTCCTGGCAGATTGAAACTGTGTGCCGCACCAATACTCTAACTCAGGACCTTTGCCTTTTGCAGGCAAGTCCTCTATCATGTGAGCTACCCAAGCATGACTCGTGGCCTATCCTCACAGCTTCACTTCCGCCAGTACCTGAAGCTGTGAAGACAGGGTGCAAGTCATGCTTGGGTAGCTCAGATGGTAGAGCACTTGCCCACAAAAGGCAAAGGTCCCGAGTTCGAGTCTCGGTCTGGCACGCAGTTTTAATCTGCCAGGAACTTTCATATCAGCGCACACTCGCTGCAGAGTGAAAATCTTATTCTGGAAACAACAAATCCTTTTCAAGCATCTCTTTATGATGTAGTTTCACATTCTATGATTTCTACTATTTACATTTCATCACTCACTGTCATACAGTCCAGAAATTCACAGAATAAAACTGAGAAAGTCAAGTTTCTGTAAGCTGAATAATATTTCTTACCAATAGCATCCACTCCCATCAATTTGAGGCATCTGTTTTCTGCAACAGTTTCATAGTTTGGTCCACCTATGCAGCAGTAAATGCCTTCCTTCACAACATCTGAAATACCCATCTCTTTGGCCACTTCATGGGCTTTCTTGCGGAGATTTACATTATATGCTTTGTTCATTGACACAAAGCGTGGTCCAAACCTGTGAACATTAAATGGATATTGCTTTATTAAGGATTCATAACTTTTTGTTTTCTGGACTTGTCATCCCATTTGCCCTCCCTACAAAAACAGAAACAAGATCTATGCAGTTCACAAAAAAATTGAGCACAGCTTTCTTAGGAAGATGAACATTATAGCCTCTTCACAAATATGTATATCCAATGATTTTCAAAGTACTACACTGTCCAGTAACATTAATGTAACCACCTGTCAGAAGCCTGAATAACCACCTGCAGCACTGCTCTGAGATGTGCAGGGAGACAGTCATGTTCTGAAGGTACTGACAGGGATGTGGAGCCCTGCCGATTCCAGTGCCATGCCCAGCAATGCTAAGTTTCTCTACTGTGGATCCATGGTGCAAACAGCCTGACTGAGATGTACCCACAGATTCTCGAGTGGGATTAAATCTGGGGAGTTTGATGGCCAGGGGAGCATGATTAACTTATCCGGTGCTCTTCAAACCACACATGTACACTGCGCCTTGTGTGACACATTGCATGCCATCCTGCCCGGGAAAATAAACTACATGCAGGGTTGGACATGGTTTGCAAGGATAAGCATATACTTGTATTGATCCACAGTGCCTTCCAGAATGACAAGATCACCTAGGAAATGCCACAAAAACATTCCCCAGATCGCAACATTCCCTCCTCTGGCCTGGACACTTCCGATGTTTGTTGCAGGATTTTTACTTTCAGGCATTCCATGTCAGTGGAGAATGAAATGTGATTCATATGAAAAGGTTAACTGTTGCCCTTAGTAGACATCCAACTGTAGTAATGATGATCAAATTCCAGCCTCTGTTGCCAGTGAACAGCAGTCAGCACAGGTGCATGAGCTAGGTGCCTGCTGTGGGGGCCAATGCACAACAACATTCACTGAACAGTCATTAAGGAGACAGTATTGGTAGCCACAGGTTCATCTGAATGGTTAGTGACTCATCAGTTGCACATCTATTTGCTTGTACACATCTCCACAGCTGTCATTCACCCCCTATTATCTATGGCCCATGATGCACAACTGGCTCAGTGCAGTTTTGGACAGTGCCATTTTGCCACACACTGTATACTTTACCCACAGCAGCATGCTAACAGTTAGCAAACTTTTGGAAATGCTTCCACCCTTGGCCAAAAGCCAATGACAATGCCCTTTCAGATAAATTACTCTGGTTCCACTTTACAAGAATGACTGCTCTGTTTTCCACACCTGCAAAACACTTCAATACCCTTCACTGCTAGTGCTGCTATTTGCCATCTGACTAGTTATTGCATATTTATGTCAAGGCGGTGGCCACATGTATGTGCCTGGATAATGTACATAACTTACTCTTAGCAATGTAACAAATTTATCACTCTTCATAAGAACACAAAACATGCCTTTTTGAGAAGAGTATCCACTAGTAGGATACTATTCAATTATGTCTTCAAAATTGTGGTTAGTATTTGTTCTCTTATAGCTGTGCATCTATTGTGATTAGTTAAAATACTGCTGTTACCAACTAAGTTTGCCTCATTGTGTATTAAATGTAAGGATATAACTGCTTGACACTACTAAAGGACAAATGATTGAGAAAGGAAATGGTATTGAGGACTGACAATGAGCAAAAAGGAGAAAAACAATTACGTGTAAACAAACATACGGACATAGTTGAAAGAATCAAATGAATTAAAATTTATGGTCGAGAAACTTGTAAAAGTGGGAAAGAATACGGGATGAGGATAAATACAAGAAGGACAAAATTGAACAGAATCTGAAAACAAAAAGGCATTTGAAGGCAAGAATGTTGAACAAATAAAATCTTTAAAATACTTAGGAAGGTGAGTGGTAGAAAATGGAAACTGTGGAGAAAATAAGAAATAGTGTAGCTATAGGTGAAAGATCTTTTGAGAAGCTGGGAGATCTGTTAACAACAGAAAGAATTCTGACAGAACTGCCAGAGTTGGCGGTCACGCATGAGTGAAGTGTGCATACTTATATGTATGAATTGTGTGTGTTTCTCTTTTGCTGATAAGGGCTGTGGCCGAAAGCTTAACGTAAGTGTCTTAATTATGCCTGTCTGCAGCTTAATGTGTCTTCTTTATGGTAATTAGCAACCTATCTTTTCCTACATTGTAGAACTAAGAAAGATACATAAAGTGCTTTGTCTGGAGTATGGTATTATATGGCAATGTACAATTTGCAATCAAAAAGATAAAGGGAAAATACTTTTATAGTTCTGAAATGTCGTTTTGGACAAAATGCTTTAGGTGAAATGGAAAGTGAGTGAGGAAAGTAGTCATCTTAGAACCAAAGAGGGAAGAAAACTACAGGAAAAGAATAGGGAAAACAATGTCTGGTTCATATTCCAAAGAAATTGCACACAACAAAGAGGTACTGGAAGAAAGATTCCAAAGAAGAGGGAGCAGGAGAGGGAGAGGAATCCTGGATGACATTAAAAATGCACAATATTAGTTGCAGATTCAGGAAGGGGCAACAGACAGAGGAAAGCAAAGGTCAATCTGTACCTGTCGAACTCACCAAGGAATAACTGTTGCAGGTATTGCACACAAGCCAAACTGCATGTATGTCTCTAAAGTATATTCCATAAGAAACAAATAGGCAAAAGGAAATCACTCTCCTTGATAGCACTCACCTTTCATCATTTGGACCAATAAGAGGGCCATTTCCAGCAAATCCCATCAGACTGATGTGGTCCTTGATTAGCATGATGTCACCAACATACAGGTCATCATTGATGCCTCCAGCAGCATTGGTGGCAATCAGATGGGTCACTCCTATCAGCTTCATGACCCTCACAGGCATGGCACACTGCGCAGATCAAAATCTGTCTTTAAGCTACCATTTGAGTCATCAATATCAGCAGTTACACACATGGAATAAAGATCAGCAACCTCTCTAGTTTATATACAATAACAGAGCATTGCAACTGTTATTAGTTTTGGCCATCTTCAGAATCTACAATATTAAATTTCAAGATTTTGATTTAGCCTATGATTCCTTTTCCTATTGTAGATTCTGAAACAGCTAATGAATGGCTGAAGATGGTTATGATAGTAATCAGTTTGAAATAGTTTCTAAAAAAAAAGGGAGTGTATAACATGTCGCTCTTCTCCACTGATAAAATGTAATTTTTTCCAGAAATATTAATCTTATATTTAAACAAAATGCCATGGCTTTTATTCAAAGGATGCAACATGGTATCAGCCTTTCTCAGTGTACATATTAATTTCATCCTCCAGAATCAGCCCTTTTCAACTCATCCACCCAAGGCTCTGGTTTTAAGGGGTTTTTCTGCCAGGCTAGCACCCAAGTCATCAATTTTATGGCTAAACATTTTTCTGTTTTGCATACCGAGTTGTGTTATTCCTGCACACTGCAGGTCGTCGTTTGCTACACTATCACATTTAATTATTTCAGTTTTATTCTTACTGCTATTACGATAGAATTCCACAATCTGTCTAGTTGATTTGGTTGGTTCCATTCTTTTGTATGGTTATAGATTATAGCCTACATTTTGTAATACCTGAATAATGCTTGTACACTTTTTCCTTCAGTTTATAGGCTTTAAGGCCGTGCCCACTCAGCCATCTGAATAGTAATGTTAGTTAAGGTGATATGAAAGCAAGAGAAACACAACACCCAGTCCCTGAGCAGAGGAAAAGTCTCCGAGCAACCCCCCATGCTTACCGTATAGCTACCAAGGCAGATGTTGGTATACTTTAATTCCTTAATTATTCTTAGTCTTTCTTCAATATAATTTGAACCTAAAATTTTCCTTGTTATTTTTCATTCTTCTTCTGGATTTCTCTTCACTGTACCTCTGTTTAGAAAGAAGATTCATCTGCACAAGGACACACTGGTTTGATGGCTGTGGTGTCCTGTCTCAATTTTGTGTTTTTTGAAGTTTTTTCTTGTTAATTTTTTTAAGTGTACAGGCTGTTTCCATTTTGTGAAACTGAGTTTTGTAACTGGTCTTTTACAGGCCAATCTTCTGAATGCTTTATTACTTAATCCATTCTGGACTGCAACAGAAGGACAATGACCTTTGTGGGTATTTATGAATATAAGCATTTTCTGCACAAGCCACACTGCTTCATCCACTACAGGTTTTACAACATATTTCCCAATACTTCAGCTGATAAGATGCCACAAACAAAATAAATAGGCTATGGCCTCAGCCACATTCCACAATACAATTTTAACTTGTTTGGAACCTGTTTATGTTCACCAGATGTCAAACAAATCAACAAGACCACTGGTGGAACTAATCTTTGCTGATAACAGATAGGATGAGGCATCTAACTTTTTCATCTCAAATAATTTTTCACTCAAAGATGTTTGTTATCATTTCACCTAGGGACCATAATGAAGACCAATGCATTTTCATATAACTTCAGACATCTCTGTGATACAGGTATAAACTTTATTCAAGTAGAACTTTTTTTTTGTGCCAGACTAGAATATATCAATGAGAAACTGAGTGATATAACTCTCTTCTAGGTCTGACAAGAAATCAGGAAGTAAAAATACAATGAATATGGGAACTTTTTGCTATTATTGTGGCCATTTGAATGATGTGCTGCCAGGAAGTTTACTTTTGTATCCATCACGACTTGCATAAACATTACATAGTGATTTAACTGGCTACAGCTGTGCAGTGAACATCTGGGCAGCATGTCATCCTGGATTCATATACAAGAGTCTTGGTCACTAAAAACCACATTAAAACAATTGGTAACACCTCAGACACTTGTTTCATTATAGTGAAAACTTTTAGTCTAAAGTTAAGGAAGATATTCTTTACATATATTTTATTATCAATTACCTTCCAAATTGGGTATCCCTCATAGGCATGGAAACGCCCCTGCATGCACATGACTTCGACACCTTCAAGAAATCCAAATACAAGTTGGCCAGCATGGCCAGCAACTGTCGAGTGGGGAAAGCCGGGGATGTCCGAGTAAGGAAACGCCTGCCGCTTTGTAAGTGTGTTTGCCAGTTCACCTGGAGAAAATAACACCAATATTACAGATGTACACAAAATCTTGTTACAGTGAAATACTGCTTCACAGGTGAGTCTGATCCAGCAAAAGAACTGTATCTAACATTTTGGATCATGCTGTGATGAAATGACGTGATCTCATATTATAAGAAACGTGGGTTTGGTTGTCATTAAAGATACTCACTCTGCCTTAATTATTCTTGTCTGGAGGTAAAGTCAACACCAAAACTTTCTTTTGAATAAACTGCTCTATGTCGATAAGCTCATTTACCGATAAATTAGTCGCCTCCATTCTAATAGAGTTTAACACTCCCACAAACTTAGGTTATGTTTTCAGACTTATTGTTTCCATGAAGTATCTAAAACCATGTGGTGCTGCAGGGTTTATAATCAGATTAGCCCATGGAAGCTGTCCAGCCAAAAAACTGATAATCTTACTATGAATAAAAGGCACTTCTCACTATCAAAGATTAGAAAAAGGACACCAAAAGTGAAAATTTTAATAGTAAGTTTGCAGCTGATTGAGTAAATATATATAAAATGATTTATGTGAAATGAAACATGAAAAGCTGCATGGAAAGTAGTAAGTAGTATAAATGCGACAAGTTTCTTCCAATGCTGATAAAAAAATCTTCAAAAAGTACCATTGCAAACACATAAATATTAACTACCATCAGGAGAAAAACAGTAGCTATTTAACATAACTGATGCGACAGTTTTTTCCACATTAGCAGCTTGCCTTCTAATTTACTTTATCAAATTTAAGTAGCATAATGATGAACAGCATTAAGAAGTGCAATTTTAGTTTACTGTTGTGAAATAATATGTATCCAGTCGTCTGAGCAATCCCACATTACTCTTGTATGATCTTTGTTTCACAATTTGTGCTAAAAGGGCAGAAAAATGGGAAGACCACAGAGACGCATTGCTGGATGGCAGAAGGAGACAGCACAGTACAGATGACAAGGAGAAGTAAGACTTAGCAAACAAACTGTTACTGATCTTTTCTTATTGACTGATTGAGAATGAACTACGTACACACTGTATAAATACATCTTAGAACAGTACTACTTTCAGTAACTTTTCATGGAATGGCCTGGCGTTTCACCCACTTGCCCCATCTCATCCACATCTACATCCACACTCTGAAAATACTGTCAAGTGCATGGCACGGGGTGCATCCTACTGTAGGGATTTTTGTCCATTCTGTTCAGGTACGGAGCACGGGAACAATGACTGCTTAAATGCCTCTGTGCACATTGCAATTAGACTAAGACTGTCTCTACAGTCTCTATGGGAATGACACATAGGAGGTTGTAACCTATTCTTAGATTCATTACTTACGCTCATCGGTTTGTATCTGCATATATCTGCTTTATATTTACTTTGTGGTTAAAAGTTTACTGGCAGTGTGTTGGTTTTAGAAAACTTGCAAAGTAGGTTTTCATGGGACAGTTTGCTTTTATCTTCAAGTGTCTGCCAGTTCAGGTTTTCCAGTATCTCTGTGACACTCTTCCATGAGCTGACAAACCTGTGACCATTCATGCTGCTCTTCTCCGTATCCTTTCAATATCCCGTGTTAGTCCTGTTTTGCACAGTTCCCATATACCTTAGCAATACTCCATGATAGGCCACTCAAGTGTTTTGTACACTGTCTCCTTTGTAGGCTGATTGCTTTCCCTAGCATTCTACCAATAAACCTAAGTCTGCTACCTGCTTCACCCACGACTGTGGTTACATCATAATTCCATTTCATATACCTCCAAATTGTTAGACCTAGGTATTTGCACAGGCACACCTGATTCCAACTATGACCCGCTGATATTATAGTCTTAGGATACAATGTTTCATCCTCTTGTGAAATATACAGATTTAGACAAGAATTTCTGATCATTCAAAGCAACTTGCCTGTCTTCACACTACTTTGAAATCTTATCATTTGTGTCGCTTCTTTCAGACAGTACTTTATTATAGATAACTAGTCCGCCTCCGTAGCATAGTGGTAGCGTTACCGCCTACCACGCATGGGGGGCTGGGTTCAATTCCCGGCAGGGGACTGCGTGTTGTGTGTCCATCATCATTGACACACAAGTCGCCGAAGTGGCATCAACTAAAAAGACTTGCAATACACCGGCTGAACCCCGAAGGAGATATCCCAGCCAATAAATGCCATACGATCATTTAATTTCATTTATAGATAACTGCATCATCTCCACACAGTCTGAGGTTACCACTAATAGTGACAATAAACGAGTGAGGTGGCGCAGTGGTTAGCACACTGGACTCGCATTTGGGAGAACGACGGTTCAATCCTGATTTAGGTTTTCCGTGATTTCCCTAAATTGCTCCAGGCAAATGCCCTTTGAAAGGACACGACTGACTTCCTTCCCCATTCTTCGCAAATACGATGAGACAAATGATCTCGCAGTTTGGTCTCTTCCCGCAGAACAACCCAAACAAACTCCAGTAACAGATTTCGCTTGATACCGCATACTGTCGTAATTTAGTTAATAAGCATTGATGTGGTACCGAGTAAAATGCTTTTCGGTAATCTACCTGAGTGCCTTGCCCCATGGTTTTTGGGACGTCATGCGAGAAAAGTGTGTTTCACACTGATAGACGTTTTCAAAGTCGACGCTGGCTGGCATGGAAGAGGACATTCTATTGCCTGCGGCAACATCACTCAATCGTTATGTGATTACTGCCTTTTTTTCGTGTTTTGTAGCTCCTATTAACATAAATCGTTACACCAAGCATTGCACTAGAACAATTTCGCTTTACACTATGGAAAGAGCACGTAAAATTACACTTGAAGAAGTCATCTCGTTTGTAACAACAAACAGACCAACGTTACCTGTTGACAATGGGATTATATGACACAAGATGGGCAGTTATTGTTAGTGCTGACTCCTAAGATCCGTTCTGGTGCTTCGGCAGATTAATGTAATTTAGTTTTTACGATGAATATATGGAGTCACCTTGTTATGTATGTCATACGATGCCATTGTTAACAGAAAATATCATGCGTAATTTTCACCTCCTCCGGCTGCAATTTTCATGTGCACTTCTCGAAAATAGAGAAGTCTGCCAGTCCTAGTAAAACAGCAGCTCAGTAAGGAGTGATAAATCGGCGAATTACCATTGGGCGCGTCGAAGGTCAGTGAACGGGCAATCACTTCTTTATTTATCACCATCTCCTACATCGTCCTCGTGACCCATATCGTACTTGGCAAAGAGACCAGCTCAATAAGCGTTACCCCCCCCCCCCCCTTCACATTCCAACCCATTTACCTCCTTTCGTATAACACACGTGTTCTTCGCACTTCACAGTGGCAAGCGGAGTATGTATGGGTTGTAGACGCAGGTAACTAAAGTTTCTACCAAGTTGGCCACGCCAGGTAACTTAACTTTTTGTACTATGCGTAGAGGTCTACGCTGATGGGTTTGTATCTGCAGATATCGGCTTTATAATTACTTTGTGATTAAAAGTTTACTGACAGTGTCGATATTTTCGTCTATTTGCCCCACCAGAGGGGTGACAATTGTTGTTTGAAGGCAGTACGCAGTTTTATCAATCATTTGCAACGCGGTGCCACTATATTAGCTTAAATGCGCAGTGTCCTGAAAAGCGTAGATGCATTGTTGACAACTGCAAGATCCTCCTTCCTGGTTGTGGCCGCACAAACAAATCGCTTCCTCAAGTCTGGTTTGCAGTAACGGAGGTCAATTCTGAGTATTACCGAGCGCTGTCACCAAGCTACATGAAACTCTCCTAGCGCACTGTCGATTCTCAACATTTCACTTCATGATCCGATTACTACACTCCTGGAAATGGAAAAAAGAACACATTGACACCGGTGTGTCAGACCCACCATACTTGCTCCGAACACTGCGAGAGGGCTGTACAAGCAATGATCACACGCACGGCACAGCAGACACACCAGGAACCGCGGTGTTGGCCGTCGAATGGCGCTAGCTGCGCAGCATTTGTGCACCGCCGCCGTCAGTGTCAGCCAGTTTGCCGTGGCATACGGAGCTCCATCGCAGTCTTTAACACTGGTAGCATGCCGCGACAGCGTGGACGTGAACCGTATGTGCAGTTGACGGACTTTGAGCGAGGGCATATAGTGGACATGCGGGAGGCCGGGAGGACGTACCGCCGAATTGCTCAACACGTGGGGCGTGAGGTCTCCACAGTACGTCGATGTTGTCGCCAGTGGTCGGCGGAAGGTGCACGTGCCCGTCGACCTAGGACCGGACCGCAGCGACGCACGGATGCACGCCAAGACCGTAGGATCCTACGCAGTGCCGTAGGGGACCGCACCGCCACTTCCCAGCAAATTAGGGACACTGTTGCTCCTGGGGTATCGGCGAGGACCATTCGCAACCGTCTCCATGAAGCTGGGCTACGGTCCCGCACACCGTTAGGCCGTCTTCCGCTCACGCCCCAACATCGTGCAGCCCGCCTCCAGTGGTGTCGCGACAGGCGTGAATGGAGGGACGAATGGAGACGTGTCGTCTTCAGCGATGAGAGTCGCTTCTGCCTTGGTGCCAATGATGGTCGTATGCGTGTTTGGCGCCGTGCAGGTGAGCGCCACAATCAGGACTGCATACGACCGAAGCACACAGGGCCAACACCCGGCATCATGGTGTGGGGAGCGATCTCCTACACTGGCCGTACACCACTGGTGATCGTCGAGGGGACACTGAATAGTGCACGGTACATCCAAACCGTCATCGAACCCATCGTTCTACCATTCCTAGACCGGCAAGGGAACTTGCTGTTCCAACAGGACAATGCACGTCCGCATGTATCCCGTGCCACCCAACGTGCTCTAGAAGGTGTAAGTCAACTACCCTGGCCAGCAAGATCTCCGGATCTGTCCCCCATTGAGCATGTTTGGGACTGGATGAAGCGTCGTTTCACGCGGTCTGCACGTCCAGCACGAACGCCGGTCCAACTGAGGCGCCAGGTGGAAATGGCATGGCAAGCCGTTCCACAGGACTACATCCAGCATCTCTACGATCGTCTCCATGGAAGAATAGCAGCCTGCATTGCTGCGAAAGGTGGATATACACTGTACTAGTGCCGACGTTGTGCATGCTCTGTTGCCTGTGTCTATGTGCCTGTGGTTCTGTCAGTGTGATCATGTGATGTATCTGACCCCAGGAATGTGTCAATAAAGTTTCCCCTTCCTGGGACAATGAATTCACGGTGTTCTTATTTCAATTTCCAGGAGTGTATTTGTGTATCAAACAAGTCACATATAATGTTCGGTATGATATTGGTGAATTTACCAACGTTCCTCTTAAATACACAGATCAAAAAAAAGTTTTTAATCACCCCAATTCCCAGAACTCCTGAAGATAGACGTTGACTGCGGATATTGTATCAAAGACACAGTCCCATTGACTTTTCTGAGATGTCACTAAACCCGCCCAAAGATGAAACAACCATGCATGAGCAGCGCCTATTAGACGGAGGGGCTCCGACAGCCGATCAGTTCCAGTCATTCCACCAGGAAGGAGGTACATGGCTAGTGTTGTGTGTAGTACAACCATGCCTAAATGGTCAATACCGCGGTTCGACCGCGTCCGCATTGTTACTTTGTGTCAGGAAGGGTTCTCAATAAGGGAAGTGTCCAGGCGTCTCGGAGTGAACCAAAGCAATGTTCTTCAGACATGGAGGAGATACAGAGACACAGGAACTGTCGATGAAATGCCTCGCTCAGGCCGCCCAAGAGCTACTACTGCATTGGATGACCGCTACCTACGGTTTATGGCTCGGAGGAACCCTGACAGCGACGCCACCATGTTGAATAATGCTTTTCGTGCAGCCACAGGACGTCGTGTTACGACTCAAATTGTGCGCAATAAGTTGCATGATGCGCAACTTCACTCCCGCCGTCCATGGCGAGGTCCATCTTGCAACCACGGCACCACGCAGCGCGGCACAGATAGGCCCAACAACATGCCGAATGGACTGCTCAAGACTGGCATCACGATCCCTTCACCTACGAGTGTCGCATATTCTTTCAACCAGACAATCGTTGGAGACGTGTTTGGAGGCAACCCGGTCAGGCTGAACGCCTTAGACACACTGTCCAGCGAGTGCACCCCTCCTGTTTTGGGGTGGCATTATGTGGGGCCGACGTACGCCGCTGGTGGTCTTGCAAGGCGCCGTAACGGCTGTACGATGCGTGAATGCAATCCTCCGACCGATAGTGCAACCATATCGGCAGCATACTGGCGAGGTATTCGCCTTCATGAACGACAATTCGTGCCCCCATCGTGCACATCTTGTGAATGACTTCCTTCAGGGTAATGACATCGCTCGACTAGAGTGGCCAGCACGTTCTCCAGACATGAACCTTATCGAACATGCCTGGGATAGATTGAAAAGGGCTGTTTATGGACGACGTGACCCACCAACCACCGTGAGGGATCTACGCCCAATCGCCGTTGACGAGTGAGGGCAATCTGGGCCAACAGTGCCTTGATGAATTTGTTGGTAGTATACCACGACGAATACAGGCATGCATCAATGAAAGAGCACGTGCTACTGGGTATTAGAGGTAACGGTGTGAACAGCAATGTGGACCACCACCTCTGAAGATCTCGCTGTAGTGTAGTACAACATGCAATGTGTGGTTTTCATGAGCAATAATGAATGCGGAAATGATGTTAACGTTGATCTCTATTCCAGCTTTCTGTACAGGTTCCGGAACTGTCGAAACAGAGGCGATGCAAAACATTTTTTGGTGTGTGTGTATATTTACACGTACACAAAGTAACGCTTAGTGCACTGAGAACTGTAGGAATTTAACATTATATAACTTTATGGTCAATTAACGAATATTTGATAAATGGACTGTATAACTAACAGCATGGAATATGTGACAACTTTTAACAAGGCTCCATTTGACTTCCCAATGTTTCGAAAATATTCTGCAAAATAATATCACAAAATCTGTGTCACTGATAAGGATAGAATGTTGTAAGTTGCGAAACGTATCAAGAAAATTCAGGCTATCATGTGCTATAATATGGTCATGATCGTCCTCTAAATTCTTAGTCAATGGAATTAAATGCCAAGATTCGGCTACAGCAGACGAAAATTTAGAGCAAGGGCAATCCCATCGTCAAAGCATCAGTATTCCCAATTAATTGTAGTGTAAAATATTGAAGTGAGTATTCGTTTGTTCGTCTTCTATGCGTTCCTACAGCAGTCATCCGATGACGATGAAACTTTAGTAAGTTGTGCGCACGTCCGCCAAAGTTCCTGCAGGGGTAAGGGCCACCTAACACCAGTAGCGTGATGGTGAAAGGGGGGAGGGGGGAGGCAAATAGAATCTTAACTCCGTAATATCTGGTGAAATTTCAAGCAAATTCCGTATATACATTATTTGTCACGCAACGACAACGACATATCAGTGTATATCTCTGAAATAACTGATCGAATATGTACCATAACTAATACACGTATCACATAAAATCTGAACAAATTACTGAGACACTAAGACACCCTTACATGGCTTAGCGTTTTGAGATGGAAAGACTTGACATAAAATCATGACTCAGGAATGCCTGGAGCAATTATTTGTATAAAAGATTCTGTGAGAATAAGATAGCCTTACTACCGCTTTGAGTGAGGTTGAGAATGGGAAGGGGTGACATGTAGAAACGTCCAAAATCACCTACTGATATTTTTTCCAGTGATTAATTCACCTTAAATTGTTTAAAAGCATGGAGCGCTATCTATCTCTTATTTGCGTTGTCAGTGCAATCAATCATATCGTGACAATGAGCACCGCAGCAGCCAATAATTTTGTCAGCGTGTTTCGGGGCCAAAGATCACGTCACACGGCTTAGTAACTTGCACAGGGTGTATATACGCGAACAAAAACCTGGATTTTTTAAGGTTAAAATTTTTTTTCCGCGTTAAAATGCACTTTTTCCGTTCTTATGTGAAACTTCCAGGCACTTTAGAAAACGAACGTACCCCGCTTCGCGAAAAAAAAAAAAAAAAAAAAAAAAAACGCGTTTTGGAAAGATCTTCGACGTGCAGCAACATTTACGCTGCGTATTTTCGTACTACGAAAGTATATATTCGAGTACCATCAAACACAGCACGTTAGTTTCCGAAACACCGAAATCGAGATTGCGATGCGGTTTTAATAAGCCAGTCATAGCTCATGTCACGTGCTCTCGCCAGGCGATTATAGCAGATCTTCAGAGCATAGGACACGTGATGTAATCAACCAATAGCAACATCACTGTTAAGAAGCGTGAACACACAAAAAAGGAAAGTTCATGTTAAAATTAATATAGTGTAGCTACAAGAAAAGCTAAGCTTTCACATATAATGTTGGTCTTTTTTCCGTGAGTTACACATTATGATACATCACGCAAATGTGCCAGTAAAATTTTAAATAATGACGTAAATGTCTGGTCTTCTGGGCTTGAAATTCTTCTAAGTGGCTGGCCTTCAAAGTGTTAAGCTTTAAATGAGAGTCAAACGCTCTGTGTTTTAAGAAATTCAAAGGACTTTCTCGCACGTAACATAATTCATCTCACGTAAAATTAAATTTACTTTGAAAATAATGCTTTTCATACCACATTCGCAATATTTTCGCGCGACCTGTTAGAATTAATTTCACCATCTGTCAGAGCACCAGAAAACAGGCGGTACTGCGCGAGCACAACTGCGATGACGTACGAAGCCCGTATGTTCGTTCTTTTATAGCATTAGGAGATCTTACATAGCATTAAGAGATTTTACCCTACGTCATAAACGGAGGAGGACATCAGAGAAGATCGGAATTTCGTAAATCATACTAAAACACTTAATGCGGCTCAAAGTGCACATTTGCATGTCCAGATTCACGAAGATGTATGCCCCAACCTGACATTAAGCTTTTCGGTGTGGTTTTTGGGATGCAAACTTTCCTGGAGTACCAGTACTGTATTATCTCATGTTTGGTTCCTTATTATGGCATAACGCCATACGTGCCGGGAGATGCAAATGTGCATTTGAGATTCAGCAAACAGTTGAAACTAGTCAATAGAGTGGAATGAAACACTTAGTTTCTAATAAATTAACTGCCTCTGCGGAAAAGACTAATAAAAGGCAAATTTCTTTAGCAAATCGACAGAAATAAATTCATTGTTCCGCAAGGCGATTAATGCTTGATTGCCAAAAACGTGAAAATAAAATAAAATTAGAAAACTGAAACTAACAACATATTTTAGCCTTCTGTAATTACGTGAATGTATTTCAATTCACTTGATAGTTCCCGGTCACAGGTTTCTATTTTGTTTTGATTTGACGTGGGAGTTGTAAACGATGAAGAAACAGTAAAATCACTAAAAGTAAAAACTGGTCACGTGGAAACTACTCTCCCTCCCCACTTCGAAAAGACTGCATTATATGCAATTCAGAACCTGTAAGAGGTTTCCACCTAGCATATGCATAAAGTATGGAGAAGAGCAGATATAAGAGGTTGACCGTCTTAAATTCCTGGGATTACAACTTGATAATAAACTCAGTTGGGAGGAGCACACCACAGAACTGCAGAAACGCCTTAACAATATGTATTTGCAATTCGAGTGTCAGCGGACATAGGGGACATAAAAATGAAAAAGCTTGCATACTTTGCCTACTTTCATTCCATAATGTCATATGGCACAATATTTTGGGGTAACTCTTCAAGTCAAACAAAAGTTTTCAGGGTCCAAAAGCGTGTAATACGTATTATTTGTGGAGTAAATTTACGGACGTCCTGTAGAAACCTCTTCAAAGAACTGGGTAAACTAACTACTGCCTCTCAGTATATTTACTCCTTAATGAAATTTGTCCTAAATAATGTATCTCTTTTTCCAACAAACAGCTCAGTTCACACATACCATACAAGGAACAAAAATGATCTGCAAAAGGACTTAAAAGCACTTACTTTAGTTCAAAAAGGGGTCCACTACTCAGGAACACTCATCTTCAATAATTTGCCAGCAAACATAAAAAATTTAGTTACAAATAAAGATCAGTTTAAAAGGAGCCTGAAAGACTTACTAGTGGCCAACTCCTTCTACTCCATTGACGAATTTTTTAATAGAAACAAACGATGTATTGTATATATTCATACTATTAGTATTGTTATTTCAGCTTTAAAAAAAATATTGACATGTTCCACATCCATGAGGATCTCCTCAGCACGGATCTATGGAACGAAACACTAATCTAATCTAATCTCATCTCATCTACTAGAACTCAAGAACTGCTCTGCGCATGTGTGAATCTCGCAGCTTCGGCGCGCCAGAAAAATTTTTCCAGATAGCATCTAGCTGCTTGTTGTCACTGCGGATACAGCTAACAACCACACTTCAAGTAGCCAGAAACGGAAGAAGATACTGCTCACACACGACTCAACTGTGCATGTGCAAGAGCCCGTTGGCAACTGTTGAAACGAACCTAATTTGAACAGTTGTGACGTCACGCTCATCGGAAGCAGTTCGTTGTTATGAAGAATTGCTTAGTCTTCGCCCTAAAACCTTTGACCCGTTTTGCTTTTGGCAGACGCTTGTGTGAGCACTGTGTTTCGCTGTTGTAAATGGACATTTCCTTTGCAACTTAAGTTTTATTTTGGTTTTTTTCTCTCGTTTAAGTTTTATTTTGATTTTTTTGTCTCGTTTATGTTTTATGGCCGCAGTATTTTTCTGCAGTGTGGTGGGACACAGTAACATTCTTTGTCAGAGTATCAGTTCTTACCAGTCAAAATTACAAAAATTTAAATGAAAACTAAAACGATGAAAAACTACCAGAATTCTAAAAAATCCCCGCGTTTTTCTCGGATTTCCCGGTTGTCCCGGAGCGTATACGTCCTGCGCATACATTAAACGTCTCCTCCAGAGTCGCAAGGTATAACCAAAGTCTAATACATACAGTCCCGAAATATTCTGGTGCGAAAGTTGTTCTCGTTTGACAACTGGAGTGACACTAGCGCTTCAAGGAGAGAGAGAACAGACAGTTACCTGAGCCGTTAGGGCAGTGTGTCTTGTTAATTATTTCTCTATTTAGTTAATGAAATAGTTGTTATACTTTTGCGTTCCATACATTAATAAATCACCAAGACACAAATTATTGTGAAACAAATGTAAAACCGCCAAATATCACTAACTCAATGACAAACACAACTTATTCATGAGGAGATACTTTCTAATCTCTCTACAATTGCAGCTTACTCCACTGTAAGCAAGATAATATAAACACATATTTCATGCTTAAGCAATATATATTTTTATTTTCTCTGTTCTTATTACGATAGGGACTTTCCTTGACACATAAAAAATGTTTTATGAAGTCTAATGATTCGCCCATTCATACACTTCCTTCTGCTTTCTAATACGGTAGATGAATATTCCAGTAAATGTAAATAATTTTGCTTCAAAAGCTAATATGCTTAAGATTCTGGTCATTTGTGGTTCTGATGTAGCAACTATTGAGGAATTAAGACATATAGGGATTACAGACATTAGCTGCGAGTGAGTAGTGACTGAAATCACTGGGGATTCGAACCCAGTCTGCACCTTAGTAACCAGATTCACTGACGACTGCACTGGCTGGACACAGTGGTCATTGCAACTGCACGGGCTATCCTAGGACGCCTCCTGTCAGACCAAAATTCTCATGCTATCTACAGTCCTTATTACTCATGACATTCCACCGATTCCAGAAGACTTCGAGCCTGGTGTGCATCTGCACTGAAAAGATCATTGGCCGTCCTCGCCTTAGTTATATACATATGGCGTCTGTTGTTTCAGACACGTTCGAAAGAACGTACACATTTACATTGTGGAATTTTGTTTTCTTTATTGGGAAACCGTTTTATTTCCTTTGACGTTTATTGCCACGTCTGTGTGGCGTTCCCTCCAGCTACATGCGTGGTGGCTTATTTTGTACGTTACGTAATGTAGGTATTACATTCCGTACAAGTTTCCTACGTTCCACATTCACTGCTTTGGATGAAAGTGTAGCGAACAAACCTTCGCGTCATTGGGTAGATATATGACGTCTTTCCGCAAAAGGTCAGGTCTTCTGCTGTTTATTGGCAATTTTTTGTTATTAAAGGAGAACGACATTCTTCATTAAATATCTGTACGTTAAAAGATAGTCGGAAATAAACTGTCCTGTATATGCCATTTCATACTTACCAGGATTCCTAGGAAGCTAAAGAAATACAAACGTGCTCATTTTTTTAGCTATTGTCGATATTTGTTGCATTGCATACGTTTCCTACTGTATACACTACCTTACAAATCGATATAAACGATAGTATTCGCACTCACGCCATATTGCATTCAGAAGTGTCGATTACTGACAGCTTGGCGCGCTGCAATCGCAGTGCGTAATAAAAGACAGTCGCATTTGTTATGTTAGATTGTGGGTATCACAGCGGACAATCATACTGTTCCCAGCGATAGTCTTTTTTTCTCTATACGCCTGTCAACTGCCGATACGCCTATCAACTGCGGTCGAATTTTAAGTTTCTTCAGAATGCAAATGAAATTGCAGCTTGAAATTAGCTAACGATACAGATGAAATATGTGTGAAATACGTTAAATGCATGTGAAATACATACTTCTGTGTGTGTAAAATATAAGTGACATTTCCGTACCCGGACAAAAAGCTAATCGCTTATAAAGTTCCATTATCCGTTAATGCGGATGAGAAAGACCTGGGGATGCGTATTTCACAACGGTACTTTTAACAGCACAAACCTCTGATTATCGAAAATGATTATGATATTTCCAGTGAATACAGGCAGAAACGTTATAATATTTGTTTGAATAAGTTATCAGAAAGAGGGTGCCATCACCGACTTACCAAGTCCCGAACCGCAGATGATGCCAATCTTCGGCCGGATTGTCGTTCTGTTGAGCAGGAACTGCGCTATCTCCATAACGGATTCATAGGTGTAACTGAAAAACAGAAAAATCACAGGTTACGAACAATTCAGAAGGAAAGAGCTCGTACGTGACTAATCTACACTCCTATATAGCAAAGCAGACCTTTTGGAAAAGCGGCGGTACACGAAACTACACGCTTGACAAGCGTGCACGACCAAGCAATGTGTGCAAGTGCGCTTGAGCGTCTGAATTATCATTTTGGTTGGCAAGTTTTCAATTATGCAAACTTGCATAAGGCTCCCAGCCATGACCGAGTGCATCAACAATGTACAAGCTTATTAAGCAATCGTCAGTTGTCAAATGGTCTTCGCACCAATCATGGCGCCCTGTCTTACGGGCTCCAAACAGGAACGGATATCAGCTATCCGTCGCCAGCTCGCACAATGTTTATAGATTGCACATGTGTGACCAAATCGCAGATCGCAACGACCACTTCTGCATTCCCAACCAATCTGATAAATCGCATGCGATGTGCGATAGTATGGCTAACTAGCTGCGCTTCGCTTCTCATGTTATTGAGCGTAGTTGCGTGGCTTTGTTTCGTATCGCTATGCACACGTGGGGGGTAAGAACTTCAAGTTAGAAATTATGGTTGATCAGGGGCCAGAAAGCACTCTGAGAATTGAAGTTGAACCCCGAGTTGCCGCTTAAATTAATACTGAAACTAAAAAATACAAAACATCGACACCCCCAGATTTTGCAGTGATTAGCATGTTGAAGCTTGTCCTGCGGAAGCACATATTCTCGGGAACTTCTTACCAAGTCAAGAAACATTCTTCCATCTGCTGACTTTTTCGTCATTGATGAAATTACACGTTTTTTAAACTTCTTAACAGAATGAGGTATAATAAGTGGGCATTTTAATTGAAATGTTTAGTGTATACCTATTCTGCAGCACAAGTCTCTTGCCATATAATATAACCTAATTCTCCCTCAAACAATTTACAAGAATTATGAAAGCCACTGCTGATCCTGATAACATCCCAATTGTCGTTGTTGTGGTCTTAGAGCTAAGACTAGTTTGATGCAGCTCTCTATGCTACTGTATCTCTATACACACATCGAAATCACGAAAACATTGCATAAATTCTTGCGGATAAACTGCAAGACTAATAAATGAAAAAGGAATTGACAACTAAGTTTTTTGCCGGCCGGTGTGGCCGAGCGGTTCTAGGCGCTTCAGTCTGGAACCGCGCGACCGCTACGGTCGCAGGTTCGAATCCTGCCTCGGGCATGGATGTGTATGATGTCCTTAGGTTAGTTAGGTTTAAGTAGTTCTAAGTTCTAGGGGACTGATGACCTCAGATGTTGAGTCCCATAGTGCTCAGAGCCATTTGAACCATTTGACAACTAAGTTTTATTTGCGAAATACACACTACAATGATGCACACAACACATTTAGTGTCAATGAAAAATATAGTGTATTCTGTAACAAAGCCTACTGTTTCCAAGAAAAGCGCTTTGAAAGTATTTTAATAAATTTTAATTACAATTGTTTTAGATTTTTTCCCAACTATTGGTAAACGTACGGAAATGAATTTCCAGTGCTACCGAACACAGTAATTCACTTTCCATAACAAACCTTCGACAAAGTGACGTTAAAAGTACTCGGTAAACCGCTCGTGTGTCCAGAAGTCCAAGCGAGCGACCAATTGCAAATGATAAGTCGCTCGTGGGGCCCTACAAACACATCAAGCGCCAACTGGCGAAAGTTATATTCGCTCTTATGAAAGTCGCCTTGATTTGAAATATCAAAACAAAAGCCTTTTACCCTAATGCGAAAAGGGATCACATGTCTGTGATAGGTATATCTCTGGCAAAATCTCCGACGTTGCGACTTTGCCAGCTGAGCTGTCCCATCTGGAAGTTACGTTTCGTCAAAACGGTTATAGCGATAGACAGACTGAACGTGCGTTGCGCTATCGACCAGCTGTACATCGGGTGATTGATGATAATTCTGAGTCGACACCTAAGTCTACTGCATTTTTGCCTTACTTCCAACAAGATCGGTCGTATTTTACGGAAATACGATGTGAAATGTGTTTTTGACCTCCAGCTAAAATTAGAGTTCGAGTTCTGTTCAGGATGATCTTCGTTTGCGTAAGGCGGGTGTATATCGCATTCCTTGTAGCTGCGGTACGGCATATATTGGTCAAACTATCAGGACCGTGGAGGACCGATGTGCTGAGCATAAACGGCACACACGACTATAGCAGCCAAGTAGATCTGTTATTGCGGAAGATTGCCTGGATACTGGTCACCCCATATTATATTATAACACCGATATATTGGCATGCACGTCCAGCTATTGGGACAGCGTTATTAAGGAGGCAGTTGAGATTAAATTAGCAAGCAACCTCGTTAACAGGGATGGAGGTATTTGTTTAAACTCTGTTTGGAATCCGGCTCTCTCCCTACCTCACCTGCGAATTCGTAGTCTCACTATCGATAGCTATGACTTTGGTCATCTTTGGTGGCACTAGTGTTCAGTGTGTGTGTGTGTGTGTGTGTGTGTGTGTGTGTGTGTGTGTGTGTGTTTGTTATCTTCCCTGCATCAGTCCGAAAACCGAGGTTTTAAATTTGCATGTACATCGCCTGTCTGTTGCAGTTCCTTGAAAATGGCGGGGTGTTATATCGGCGGTCGCTGAAAGTGTTACCTGGCTGACATTTGTACATGATACATTGTCTCGCATGCTAGTCAAACATGTTGCATGTGGAGCCTACTCCATATTATGACATAATCGTATGAATTTAATAATTTTCTTAAATAAAAAGTATATTTGTACCATCTTGAACGTTGATTTGAACACTCTAGAAATGGCGTGTTCGTTAGGCTATTGGGGAGGAGAGGGGCGACATAATCACAGTATGCTTCGCATCGTTCACGAACTATTTCTGTTGGTGAAACTCTGATTTAGTGGAAGAAACCAAACTTTCAGAAGAACCAGAATTTAATGTTGCCTTACTTCGAATGATGAGAATTTTAAAATTGTTCGCTTTACAAAATACATAACAATGGTATCTTTTGAAGACAATGAGACTAATATACAAATACCCGCGTGTAATATTCTGTTGAGACACGAAATACGCAATGGAATCTTAAATTGTAAACATCGATGACTGTAGTTAATTAGCTTAGCGCCCGCTGCGTCGCTCGTGCAGACCTATACCGACTTTAATCGAATTTTTATGTTATTCACAAATTGCAACACTTACTAAACTTTTCGCGCTACTTAAAGCCGTACGAGCATTGTCTTTTCCGACTCTGCTTCTGACCAAAAAGCGATTCTAGTAGCTTCAGTCCAACGTTTGTGTTAATCACGGCTTTTGGGATCTTGTAGTGATATTTCCTTAGAAACTTTCATCCACTAACACATAATTCTTTATATTAGAGATGGGCAAACTGAAACACGTAACTGTTTCGAAACAAATGAAACAGTACAATGTAATGTTTCGATACGCTGTTTCGAAACAGTGAAACAGTTTGTGTTTTGTAATCTAATAAACCTAGACATTTTATCATCTTGAATGTCTACTGTATAGGTATGTCCATATAAACACAAATGAGGTGCCAGAGCGCTAATCATATCGCAGAAAGTATGAAACTATCACTTAGGCGTCTTGGCAGTTTCGTATTTCATGCAGCAAATGCGCTGCTTTCGTGTCGTGTGACTTTCATACTTTTCAATTGGCTGAGGACAGCCATAGCTGAAGACAGAAGAACCACCACGAACGGAACTGGAGGTGGAAGCGAACTGCAGAAACAACGGATATGCTACTGGGATTCCCACATTCCGTTAGTATGGGTAATATACCCATCCTGCTAATTCCCATGCACACAAAGGGAATCATTGTGGATAATAGGCACAGTGACTATAGACTCACAAATAATGCCAAATAATTCGAATAAATAACAAAATATAACAGAAAAATTTTTGTCTTTCACGGTGTTTCGAACCGTAACTATAAATTCACCATGCTTCCCAGCCCTTCCCGTTCACCATTTCACTATCAGTGATATGTCAAACAGATTGCTTGCAATTATACCTACATTAAATTTATGTATATGTATAATAACTGTCACTCTACGCCTTTTTTTTTTATTCAAAATGTTCTAGGCTTACTTGCGTTTCTTAATATGATTACTGTACTTGAACAGAGAAACGTATGTTATAAAAAAAAGTGTAATTTAACTGAATGATTTTCACATATTTATGATTTTGAATGTGAATAGTATGCGTTGTTTTATTGTTTGGTTAATGTTTATAAAGCAAATGTTACGCCATTTCGGAATAGGACAGTCATCTAGAAACGAAGCTTTATTTTCGGATATCTTAAGCTTCATGCTACTGCTTGTCAAAACGATTTCGACACTCTTTAAAGTGTTTCACGAAGTGGTATGTTGTGTTTCAGTATCTGTGCCGAGCCCGAATCTCGTCCGACACAGAGCGGAATGAAACATCACTGTTTCGATACAATCAGTCCGTTCCAAGCACAGGTGGACTGAAACAGCTTTATTTTGAAACAACGATACAGTTTCTGTGTCTGGCTCGAGATCGAATCTGGTCCGGATATCCGAGACAGGGGCGGAATGAAACACCACTGTTTCGAAACAGTGAACCACAGCCGTTCCGAAACACTGAAACAGTTCCACGTATCGATACACTGTATCGAAACATAGAAACAGTGGCCAAGTCTACTTTATATGTAACGAGAAGTGAAATACCCGTTTTCATAGATATAGCTTTAAAAATATTTTGGTTGTTCTTTAATAATGATTTATTTTCAAAAAACTTTCACCCTCTGTTTCACCCCAGTAGGGATGAAATTTCCAAAAATAATGAGAACCTTATATCTTTATTTCTGACTGAGAAACCAAATACCAATTTTCGTAATTCTAGCTTCAAAATTGCCCTAATAGATATAAATTTTAACAAAGCCTTTCATCCCCTATCCACTGTAGGAGGAGGATCTACACCATTACAGTACGAAAGTCACGCCGAACAGTTATTACTGACCAGCACTGCGCAAAACGTAGAACACATAACGCTTACCATTGTCCCGACACTATTTTTACTAGAACTCAAGTGGGCGCACACTGCTGCTACCTAGCGGGAACCATTTAAAACTAGGGAGTTTGCTCTTTCCAACAGTACGGTGTTGACGCGTATATCTCAAATAACATGATAGTTATGATTTTTTTAATCGGATGATTCTTTTTGATAAAACCTGCATATTGAGATTTTCTCCTTTTCTTGCTTTGTTATTTCCACTGGTTCCAAAACATACATTTTTATTTCTACTGTGAATGAAGTTTCTTCGCTGGTCGTTGTGGCCGAGTGACTCTAGGCGCTTCAGTCCGGAACCGCGCTGCTGCTACTGTCGCAGGTTCGAATCTTGCCTCGGGAATGGATGTGTCTGATGTCCTTAGGTTAGTTAGGTTTAAGTAGTTCTAAGTTCTAGGGGACTGATGACCTCAGATGTTAAGTCCCATAGTGTTTAGAGCCATTTGAACCATTTTGAAGTTTCTTCCATTGTGTAATTCCGTTAATCATACAATCAAACATTAATGACACAAACCTATTATCATACGTGCTGCCCTTGTTATTATAGATTCAGTATCCTCTGTTATTCCTATCGGGTATGGGTCCCACATCCTTGAGCAGCATTCTGAGATTAGGACGGATCACTGTTATACCTCACTATAGTCACACGGACTACGGATAGTTTAGAATTAATATTTTTCCCGCAGGAAAATACGTTGGGTTAGGGGAGAAAGGTAAGGGGACGGGGTTACAAACCTACAGCGATCAGCTGACCCCGACTAGTAAGTTGTCACCCGCCTCTGCACGGCGCTAGTCCGCGTCAGTCGGCGATCGCAGTTGACAGCTAGCTGGCTTATCAGAACACTTGAACGTCGATGCGAGAGGGACGAACAAGCCGCGTCACTGCACAGCTTGAGAACAATGCCGCGGCGGTTCTTATGGTTTTGCGGCCTCGGGCGAAATGAGTCTGGATAGGCTAGGAGCATTAGGAGTCAGGAAACGGCAGGCGGCGAACACACGCACACGCACACACACACACACACACACACACACACACACAGAGCAGCTGATGAGCCTGTCTACTGGGAGCGACAGGGACGCTAGCTGGTCTACCTGATGACGCCGCGTTTTAAAGAGCGTTAATGGAAACAGCCGCGCAGTGTACCAAACTGCGGGAATCCGCGCCGCTGCGAGGTAGGTACGGTAATTTGAAGGGGCGGAAAAAATACGAGAGTTGTGCGTCTGACGGAATGGCAGTGAGTCGGCTTATACGGAGCCAGGCGCCTCCACAGCCGCCGGCGCCGAGTGATGGCTGGGATGGGTGAGGGGGTGGGGCTGGGGGGGGGGGGAGGTGGAGGGAGCGGAGCGCGCTCTCGCGCAATTAGACGGGGCAGGCGGCGGGGTGACTGCAGCGCCGCCAAACCGCGAGCTGGTCAATTAGAGGCAGGCGGAGCTCTGCGGATGAATCTCGTTCACATCGCCCTCTACCCCTTCCTGCTCAGGCATGCGTATCCTCACTGTGCGCCCCCGGGCCACTGGAAATTCTGCGCCCTCATTAACTGTACACCGTGTCACACAAGGGTGTTTCCTCTGTCACTGTCATTATGTAACTTTCACATGTAAGTCAAGCCGTTCGTTACTTTAAAAAAACTTAGCTTCTGAAATAATAGATTGAGCTACAAAAGACGAACGTACTATTCCCAGATGACTGATTAATCATATCAGAATCAAAATATTTTTAAGTGAATATACTTTCCTGTAAGAAGCTGCTTTCTATTTTAAATTTGAAATGAACCCTATTTCATTATTAGATAATAGTGAAATCAGCCCCCCAATATACCATGGACCTTGCCATTGGCGGGGTGGCTTGCATGCCTCAGCGATACAGGTAGCAGTACCGTAGGTGCAGGGGAATCTGTAGAGAGGTCAGACCAATGTGTTGTTCCTGAAGCCTTTTCAGCAGTTGCAGGGGCGACGGTCTGTATGATTGACAGATCTGGCCTTTTAAAATCAATCAAAATGGGCTTGCTGTGCTGGTACGCGGAGCGGCTGAAATCAAGGGGAAACTGTACTTTTTTTTTTTTTAACCGATGCCATGCAGCTCTACAGTATGGTTGAATGATGATGGCATCCTCTTGAGTAATTTATTGTGGAAATAAAATAGTACCCTATTCGGATCTCCGGACGTGGACTAACTAGGCTGGTTCTGAGCACTATGCGACTTAATTTCTGAGGTCATCAGTCGCTTAAAGCTTAGAACTAATTAAACCTAACTAACCTAAGGACATCACACACATCCATTCCCGAGGCAGGATTCGAACCTGCGACCGTACCGGTCGCTCGGCTCCAGACTGTAGCGCCTAGAACCGCACGGCCACTCTGGCCGGCGAAGATATGTATGATAAGATAAAAAATTATTCAGTTAGTTACAGGAGAAGAAAATTTAATTGTGATGGGGACTATAATTCAATAGTAGGAAAAGGAAGAGAAGGAAAAATAGTAGGTGAATATGTACTGGGGGAAAGAAATGAAAGAGGAAGCGGCCCAGTAGAATTTTGCATAGAACGTAGTTTAATCATTGCTAACACTAGGTTTAAGAATCATAAAGGAAGGTTGGACACATGGCGACACCGGAAGGTTTCTGAATGACTATATAATGGTAAGACAGAGATTTGGGAACAAGACTTTAAATTATGTGAACTCTGGCCACAATTTATTGGTTATGAACTGTAGATTAAAACTGTATAAATTACAAAAAGGTAGGAAATTAAGGAGATGGGACCTGCATAAGTTCAAAGAAATTATGCATTAGGAAATGATTCACTACAAATACAGTAGAAGAAGAATGGGTAGCTTTGAGGGATAAAACAGTGAAGGCAGCAGTAGATCAAATAGGTAAAAAGACAAGACCTAGTAGAAATCCATGGATAACACAAGAGATATTGAATTTAACTGATGAAGGAGAAAATATAAAAATGCAGCAAATGAAGCAGGCGAAAGGGAATGCAAACGTTCAAAAAAATTAGATCGACGGGAACTGCAAAACTGCTAAGCAGGAATGTCTAGAGGACAAAAGTAAGAATTTAGAACCATATATCACTAGGGGGAAGATAGATATTGCCTACATGAAAATTAAAGAGGTCTTTGGAAAAGAAGAGAAATAGCTGTATGAATATAAAAAGCTCATACGGGAAACCAGTCCTAAGGAAAAAAGGGAAAGTTGAAATGTTGGAGGAGTATACAGAGATCTACACAAGGGAGATAAACTTGCAGGTAATATTACGGAAATGAAAGACGACCTGGATGAAGTTGTGATGGGAGACATGATACTGCGCGAATAATTTGACAGAGCTTGAGAGACTTACGTCGAAACACGGAGTAGACGACATTACGCCAGACCTACTGATAGCCTTGGGAGAGAAGGTATCTTATTGTATGTTTATTCCAGTTACGGGTCAGAACATTTGATCCAAAATATTATGATCCGTAACTGCAACAAATACAAAATAACCATTCGTGGATCACTGTGGTTTTTTTTTTTTGGGGGGGGAGGGGGGGGGGGGGAGACTGCTGCAACTTGTGAATCAGAAGATTTACAAAAAGCAATCCACAAACTACACTAAGAACAGAGCCATCTAGTTCCAAAATATTTGGGCGCAAAATATGCGTTAAGGCTTGAAAAGAGCTAAATTATCGATGTATTATACATTTGCTTAATAGATTTAATCTTTTAAATACCTATGTTATAGTTTAATTTTACGCAATTCCGGACATACTGATTCCAAAATTAAATTTTTATGTAACTTACGTGGCATAACTAAAATGCGCTTAGGGGACAAATCCAGGATTGAGTCGTCTTTAATTTTATAGGACTTTGGCATTTTCTACAATCCTTTTATGTCCCAGTGCTGAACAGTAATCGAAAGGAAAACGCGAACGAAGGATCCAAGTAGCTGGAGTGAGGTTTCTCCGATTGATTTCGGGATAAACGAAAGCTTACTGGATCCAAAATGAAGTTATAAAGTTCTTTTGCGTCCCGTACGTCCCACAGCGTTGAGTGGCTGTTGTGGAAAGGAAACCAAAAAGTATATTTTCTGTAAATGTAACCACAATGAAAGACAAAGTTATGAAATATAAAACTGCTTATGTGAAGGACAATGGAAATAAGGACATCGAAGCAAAAGCGCTTCTTTCTCGTTTCCAATAATTTCTGTACAGGTTTTCATCAACGGAGTCGAAAAGACCATTAAAACAGCCTTCTGTATTTCATTTTTAATTTCCGCTACTCTTCTCCAAGACGTCAAAATGTGATGGCAAGTTTTCGAATACTTGTGTAGATCTGCTCAAGTTATTGACTTGTTTCTTCAAAAATGGTTCATATGGCTCTGAGCACTATGGGACTTAACTTCTGAGGTCATCAGTCCCCTAGGCTTAGAACTACTTAAACCTAAGGACAGCACACCCATCCATTCCCGAGGCAGGATTAGAACCTGCGACCGTAGCAGCAGCGCGGTTCCGGACTGAAGCACCTAGAACCGCTCGGCCACTCTGGCCGGCCCGCAGTAATAAAGTAACAATCAGTTAATAATTATTAAATTTTTAAATTCTGTGAAATTTTGTTTCCAATAAAGTAAGAATTTGAAACCATAGATGCCTAAGTCCATGTTATATTTATCATCATCACGACGCTGCAAACCCCTTCTTTGTAGTACTGACTTTAAAAATCCCTCACAATGTGTGTTTGGCGTGTGAGAACTTTGACCGCAGAAAAACTGATTTGAATTCGACGACCGTCTTTTGAAGCATGTATGTTAGACCGTTGAGATCGGTTGCACCGAAACCATGCACGCATCGGAGTACTGATTTGAGAAGATCGGTCGCCTACGATCTATGTCGGTCGCCGGCGAAAAAAAAAAAAGAAAAGAAAAAAGAAACTATGTCGGTAGCACTGCGACAGCAACCTTACAGGTTATACAAATAGAGGAGACAAATTAGATCCAACGAAGAGAGGCGTTGTGCTTCTTGGAGAGATTTGCTGTTTTCATTCTGCGAGCGTACATCATATTACTTTGTGCCACATTCGTCTTGCGGGAAGACCACGACGGGACAATCAGAGATATTGGAGTTCGTACAGAGCCTTACAGACAGACTTGTTTCCGAATGGAAAAGGAAAAGGGGGGAACAATTAATAGTGTGCTTTCGGGAGTTGAAAAGAGCAACACGGATGAACGCTCGGGAGCACACGGTTAATCAGTCACGCCAAAAACTCGGGAGAAGTAATTGTGGGACCTGTGCTACCCTCCGCCACACGCCGTAAAATTCGTTGAGGCATATAGGAGTAAACATAATGACTTCGGTATCGATGGGCTGTTATATCGCAACTGTCACTTCTAATTAATCGAAGCGCCGTCGGGAGGTGTTGGATAACGCCGAGACTCGGTATCTCGGAATTCGCTGAGAGCGAATCGGCAAGCGCTCGGATGATGGGCGTGTGTGTGGGCTGACGCAATCTCTGGAGCAGAGGGCCCGACCCCTGGGCAGGGCGCTGACTTGTGCCTCTCCTGCTGGCGTATCTTATCGGAGGCGCCCCCTGCGGAGGTGCTGTTGCTGACGAAACGCGGCCATGACGCACTTTGCACAACAAACATTTCCTAAAGGCGCCGCGCGACAGATAACGGTTGCGTAACAATTCACGCCGGCTGGTGTGGCCGTGTGGTTCTAGGCGCTTCAGTCTGGAACCGCGTGACCGCTACGGTCGTAGGTTCGAATCCTGCCTCGGGCATGAATGTGAGTGATGTCCTTAGGTTAGTTAGGTTTAAGTAGATCTAAGTTCTAGGGGACTGATGACCTCAGTTGTGAAGTCCCATAGAGCTCAGAGCCATTTGAACCATTTTGAACAATTCACCGCAGCAGTCATCGACTGTCGTCCGTTCCCCATAATTATAGAGACACTCCCCTGCCAAGCAACTCTTGATAGTTTGATCCAAAGAGATGGACTATCGTTACACGCTAGACCACAAAAGGACAACTCCATTATCCACCCCTACTGTTATAAAATCACTGCCATTTACGCTACTATCAGCTGATTTGGGCCGGTTGCCATTTTCAGTTGCGTACTCTTACAATTGTAATTTTTACACCATCACCCTTTGATGGTGCATACAAGTGCACATCTGTCCCTGTAACGCGTAATCGCTGTTGTAGTAATCAAGAGCGAGAACAACATTCCAAATTCGTCAACGATTTAAAATAACCGTCTGTGCTAAAACAGACAAATTCTCCAGGCTTCTTTTGAATGCTACACAAAAAATCCTTCTGGATTACAATATATGAATACAATTTTATGTTACGCTAATAAGGAGAGGTCCTCAGCAGTGCGATCGACTTTTTGAAAGCATCTCTACAGTAATGTATGTATATCTATCTATACAGTGATGCAGCCGTTATTCCCGGTGGGTCCCCGTTTGCGAGAAACTGACTAAAAGATTTCGGAATTTTGTGACACTTGATAATCTTAAAACAATTATTATAATGTATTGGGGTTGCGTGGTGTAATGCATAGGATAACAGCTTCTTGTTCTGGAAGTTATCAGTTCGAAACTTGTCAGGGGCGTGTTTTTTATTTTTAAATCTTTATCGAAATTACTTCGGACATTATTCTTATTCAATTAATTAGTTTAATGTAACTTTTTATATCCGTTCTTTTGTAACATTTTAATCACCGTATGAACTTTTCCCTTTGTTCCATTTTCCTTTATATCATTCTTTTTTTAATAGGAATTTTTGTGACTAGAATTATAATGATCTACAATAATATTCAATTACTTGCAAATTCCGATCTATCAGTTGAAAACAAAAGACGAAATAATCTATCTATATTTGAGCAATGGTGCGAAAAATGTATTTTTGTTACCAATGTGTAATTTTTTTTGCATTGTAATCTTCATACAAACATGTAAAACCTAACCTATTGCACTATGGACAAAATAAAGCAGATGAAAATTTAAATGAAAGACGGGTTTATAAGTAAAACGAAATTCAAGCAAAATGAGGAATAGATATAATGAACGCAATAATGTGAACGAAAGCACAGGGTGAGAAAGTAAATTAAATCGAAACTAATACATAAAACTAATTAAAAACACAGGAACCAAGGTTTCAAGCGGAGAAAGAATGTTAGAAAGAAAAATGAGAACAAATGAGGAAGTTGATATTATGATTAAAATTATGTGACCAAGGAAGTGAGTTAAAAAATTACATTCAAACCAATTAATTGAATAAAAATGATGATCGAAGTAAAAGCGATAACGATTTAAAAATAAAAACATTGAGTTCCTGACAACATTCGAACTGACAATCTCTTGCATGTCTCCCATTACTCCACGCAACCAGACTACTCAATAGCCCTTTTTTAACGCTATTACGCGCCACTCGCGAAATTCCCAATTTTTCTTTCGTCAATTACTCGCAAACGGGGACCCACCAGGGTGAATGGCTGCAATGTGCTATACCTGGGACCTTAACCTACAACACTGTATAGATAGTTTCCAAAAGTCGATCGCACCGCTAGGTACCTCTCCTTGTAAGTCCACATCCACATCGATACTCTGCAAATCAGACTTAAGTGCCTGGAAGAGGATTCATCGACCTACAGTCACAGTTCTGTATTATTCCAGTCTAGCCCGCATCTCGTGGTCGTGCGGTAGCGTTCTCGCTTCCCACGCCCGGGTTCCCGGGTTCGATTCCCGGCGGGGTCGGGGATTTTCTCTGCCTCGTGATGGCTGGGTGTTGTGTGCTGTCCTTAGGTTAGTTAGGTTTAAATAGTTCTAAGTTCTAGGGGACTGATAACCATAGATGTTAAGTCCCATAGTGCTCAGAGCCATTTGAACCATTCCAGTCTAGGATAATGCGCGTAAACAACGAACACCTATATTTTTCCGTGAGAGCTCTGATTTCCCTTATTTTGTCATGGTGATCGTTTCTCTCTACGTAGGTCGACGTTAACAAAATATTTTCGCAATCGGAGGAGGAAGTTGGTGATTGGAATTTCATGAGAAGATTCCTCCGCAACGAAAAACACCTTTGTTTTATTTCGCGATAATACAAAGCATGCTGCCCTTCTTTGAACTTTTTCGATGTACTCCGTCAGTCCCATCTGATAAGGATCTCACACCGCGCAGTACAAGAGGACGGACAAGCGTAGTGTAGGCAGTCTCCTTAATAGATCGGTTACATTTTCTAAGTGTCCTACCAATAAAACGCAGTCTTTGGTCAACCTTCCCCACAACATTTTCTGTGTGTTCCTTCCAATTTAAGTTGTTTGTCAATGTAGAATTTTGGAACACGTATTGTGTTCGAGTATAATGACTTTTCTGGAGACTAGAAATCTACTCTGTAGGAATCAGCACGGGTTTCGAAAAAGACGGTCATGTGAAACCCAGCTCGCGCTATTCGTCCACGAGACTCAGAGGGCCATAGATACGGGTTCACAGGTAGATGCCGTGTTTCTTGACTTCCGCAAGGCGTTTGATACAGTTCCCCACAGTCGTTTAAGGAACAAAGTAAGAGCATATGGACTATCAGACCAATTGTGTGACTGGATTGAAGAGTTCCTAGATAACAGGACGCAGCATGTCATTCTCAATGGAGTGAAGTCTTCCGAAGTAAGAGTGATTTCAGGTGTGCCGCAGGGGAGTGTCATAGGACCGTTGCTATTCACAATATACATAAATGACCTTGTGGATGACATCGGAAGTTCACTGAGGCTTTTTGCGGATGATGCTGTGGTGTATCGAGAGGTTGTAACAATGGAAAATTGTACTGAAATGCAGGAGGATCTGCAGCAAATTGACGCATGGTGCAGGGAATGGCAATTGAATCTCAATGTAGACAAGTGTAATGTGCTGCGAATACACAGAAAGATAGATCCTTTATCATTTAGCTACAAAATAGCAGGTCAGCAACTGGAAGCAGTTAATACCATAAATTATCTGGGAGTACGCATTAGGAGTGATTTAAAATGGAATGAGCATATAATGTTGATCGTCGGTAAAGCAGATGCCAGACTGAGATTCATTGGAAGAATCCTAAGGGGGGGGGGGGGGGGGGGTTGGGTGTTTTTTTTTGTGAAGGAGACCAGACAGCGAGGTCATCGGTCTCATCGGATTAGGGAAGGACTGGGAAGGAAGTCGGCCGTGCCCTTTCAAAGGAACCATCCCGGCATTTGCCTGGAGCGATTTAGGGAAATCACGGAAAACCTAAATCAGGATGGCCGGA